>NW_024609762.1:410000-419518 GCF_018296145.1 Oncorhynchus tshawytscha
AAACTCATTAAACTACCCATTCATATACACATTAATATACAATAAACCCATTAAACTACCCATTCATATTAATATACAATAAACCCATTAAACTACAATAAACCCATTAAACAACCCATTCATATACACATTAATATACAATAAACCCATTAAACTACCCATTCATATACACATTAATATACAATAAACCCATTAAACTACACATTAATATACAATAAACCCATTAAACTACCCATTCATATACACATTAATATACAATAAACTCATTAAACTACCCATTCATATACACATTAATAACAATAAACCCATTAAACTACCCATTCATATACATATTAATATACAATACACCCATTAAACTACAATAAACCCATTAAACATTAAACCCATTCATATACACATTAATATACAATAAACCCATTAAACTACCCATTCATATACACATTAATATACAATAAACCCATTAAACTACCCATTCAATAAATATAAACACATTAATATACAATAAACCAATATTAAACTACCCATTCATATACACATTAATATACAATAAACCCATTAAACAACCCTGATCCTCAACACATTAATATACAATGAAACTCCATTCAAACTACCCATTCCAACTCAATCCATCAAGTTTACAACAGTTAATATACCAATAAACCCATTAAACTAGGGCCCCAGTGTGGTTCAATAAAATAACCTCACACTCATCAACAAAACTAGATGATTGTAAACCTTCAAAAACCCATTGAACACCCCCATTCACATCGATGGAACAGTAGTGGAAACTAGCAAGTTTTAAGTTCCTATACATAAACCCATTAAACACCCAGATATAACTGAATTACAATCCATTAAACTACCCATTCATACACATCTGAGGAAGGCGCAGCAGCGCACTCTTCAATAAACCCATTAAACAGGAGGCTGAAGAACCCATTAAACTACCCATTAATCACAAAAGCACTCACAAACTACCCATTCAGATGCACATTATACGAGAGCATCCTGGCGGGCTGTATCACAGCCTGGTATGGCAACTGCACCGCCCTCAACCGTAACCATCTGAAAGGGTAGAGGGTCCCTAACAACCATCTGAAACCTAGAGGGGCTAAAACCATCTGAAAGGTCCTCCAGGACACCTAACACCCATCTGAAAGGAAGGTCCCATAAAGATCATCAAGGACATCAACCCCCGAGCCATCTGCCTGGTCACCCCGCTGCCATCCAGAAGGCCCTAGAGGTCCCCTAACAACCATCTGAAAGGCCCTGGGTCCCCTAAGAGACTGAAAACAGCATTCTATCTCAACAACAAAGGCTTTCTCAGACTGTTAAACAGCCACCACTAACATTGAGTGCGCTACTGCCAACACACTGTCAATGACATCTGACTCAGGTGAACAATCCAGCCACTTTAATCATAATCGAGAGAAATGAGAAAAAAATCAGACCAAGACCAAGCATTTATTCAAATGGGGCTTACCCTACATTGTTAGCTCATATGGTTAGACGTTGGACTAGTAACCGGAACCTGACAAGGTACAAATCTGTATTCTGCCCCTCAACCCACTGTTCCTACTTATCTCATTGAAAATATATCATCTACTGTTCTTGCCTATGACTTTTTAAAATTATTAATAACATGTAATATTCTTTTCCTAAAATGAAGGTGTATGACAGTAGATTTCATTTTTTGGTTCAGACTATTCATTCAGGATGTTAGTTGGGAGAGGTTAGTTCTTCATTCAGGATAGAGTTACTGCATTAGTTCTGAATGATTCATTCTAGAGCCTGCTTGGGACAGGTTAGTTCATTCATTCAGGATAGAGTTTGGCCTCGCTTGGGAGCAGGTTAGTTCTGGATTCATTTAACATCTGCTAACCATGTGTATGTGACAAATAAAATTCTGATTTGATTTCATTCAGGATAGAGTTTAAACTACCCAGGTTAGTTCTAAGGATCATTCAATAGAGTTAGCCTACCTTGGGAAGGTTAGTTCTAAGGATTCATTCAGGATAGGTCCCCACAGTTGGCATATAGCAGGTTAGTTATAATGATTCATACAGGATAAAGCAAAACAAAATTATAAAAAAGGATTCATTCAGGATAAAATGGCATCTGAAAGGCCCGGGAGCAGGTTAGTTCTGAAGGATTCATTCAGGATAAGGCCTGCTTGGGAGCAGGTTAGTTCTGAATGATTCATTCAGGAAAGGCCTGCTTGGGGCAGGTTAGTTCTGAAGGATTCATTCAGGATGTTGGCCTGCCGGGAGCAGGTTAGTTCTGGAGGATTCATTCAGGAAAGGCCTGCCTGGGAGAAGGTTAGTTCTAACATTCATTCAGGAAAGGCCCTTGGGAGCAGGTTAGTTCTGAAGGATTCATTCAGGATAGAGCTTTCTTGCAGGAGTTCAATGATTCATTCAGGACAGAGTTGCCTGCCCGGGAGCAGGTTAGTTCTGAAGGATTCAGGATAGAGTTGGCCTGCTTGGGAGCAGGTTAGTTCTGAATGATTCATTCAGGATAGAGTTAGTTCTGGAAGGATTCCTGCCCGGGAGCAGGTTAGTTCTGAATGATTCATTCAGGATAGAGTTGGCCTGCCCGGGAGCAGGTTAGTTCTGAAGGATTCATTCAGGATAGAGTTGGCCTGCCCGGGAGCAGGTTAGTTCTGAAGGATTCATTCAGGATAGAGTTGGCCTGCTTGGGAGCAGGTTAGTTCTGAATGATTCATTCAGGATAGAGTTAGCCTGCCCGGGAGCAGGTTAGTTGGTGAAGGATTCATTCAGGATAGAGTTGGCCTGAGGTTAGTTGGTGAAGGATTCATTCAGGATAGAGTTGGCCTGAGGTTAGTTGGTGAAGGATTCATTCAGGATAGAGTTGGTCTAAGGTTAGTTCTGAAGGATTCGCTGCCATAGAAATGTAACTGACTAAAAGGTGAGCCACATTCATATGACTGGTTGTCCTTTTAAATAATTTTCAAACCAGCTACATGCAGCCTGGTCCAGGCCTCAGAATAAGTTGTGTAGTATTTATTGGGATCCTCAATTAGCCCCTCTTTCTGGGGTCCAAACAGGAAATAAAACACAACAAATAAAATACATGATATCCATAAAATATACATAACACTCTCCTGCCTCTGCCTCACGCTTCAGAAACAGGAGATGCCTCCTGTCCTATGAGCTGTTCCGGCTTGTACAGGCCAAGGCTTGTGGAAGGCTACTTACCGACATACAGTGCATTCGCAAAGTATTCAGACCACTTGACTTTCCCCACATTTTGTTACACTACAGCTTTATTCTAAAATATATTAAACTAATTTGAAAAAATCCTCATCAATCTACACACAACACCCCATAATGACGAAGCAAAAACAGGTTTTCAGAAATGTTTGCAAATATATTAAAAATTAAAACAGAGACCCTTTGCTAGGAGACTCGAAATTGAGCTTAGGTGCATCCTGTTTCCATTGATCATCCTTGATGTTTCTACATCTTGATTGGAGTCCACCTGTGGTAAATGTAATTGATTGGACATGATTTGGAAAGGCACACACCTGTCTATATAAGGTCCCACAGTTGACAGTGCATGTCAGAGCAAAGACCAAGCCATGAGGTCGAAGGAATTGTCCTTAGAGCTCAGAGACAGGACTGTGTCACAACACAGATATGGGGAAGGGTTTCCTAGAGCCAACTGGCCGAACTGAGCAATCGGGAGAAGGGCCTTGGTCAGGGAGGTGACCAAGAACCCAATGGTCACTCTGACAGAGCTCCAGAGTTCCTCTGTGGAGATGGGAGAACCTTCCAGAAGGACAACCATCTCTGCAGCACTCCACCAATCAGGCCTTTATGGTGGAGTGGCCAAACAGAAGCCACTTCTCAGTAAAAGGCACATGACAGCCAAAGGCACCTAAAGACTCAGACCGTGAGAAACAAGATTATCTGGTCTGATGAAACTAAGATTGAACTCTTTGGCCTGAATGCCAGCGTCACGTCTGGAGGAAACCTGGCACCATCCTTATGGTGAAGCATGGTGGTGGCAGCATTATGCTGTGGGGATGTTTTTCAGCGGGAGGGACTGGGAGACTAGTCAGGATCGAGGGAAAGATGAACGGAGCAAAGTACAGGGAGATCCTTGATGAAAACCTGCTCCAGAGTACTCAGGACCTCAGACTGGGGCGAAGGTTCGCCTTCCAACAGGACAACGACCTTAAGCACACAGCCAAGACAACACAGGAGTGGCTTCGGGACAAGTCTCTGAATGTCCCTGAATGGCCCAGCCAGAGCCCAGTAATCGCTGATCAGAACATACATCTAAGAGGAAGAGGAAGGTGTGGGTAGGACCAACTCAGATCAGAATATACATTTAGGAGAAGTCAACTATCCTTTCTACCTTTTTAGATACCGATGCATAGTATAGCATATAAAATAGAAAACAAGTGTTTAACCCCTGTAATGTTGCCATTAAAACAGGAGAGGGTGCCAGCTCTGACCCAGACAGCCTTGGGGACCCTGACCCGGAGAGACCGTACCTCTGCTCCCAGTGCGGCAAGCGGTTTACTGCAGCCAGCAGCTTGAAGATACACATGATGACCCACAGCGGAGAGAAACCCCACCATTGTTCCGTTTGTGGGAAGGCCTTCTTGCGATCCTATGACCTGAGACGACACCAGGTGGTTCACAAGGTGAGAGAAACACCCATACCCTGATGTTAAACTATTTGATTGACTGTGGTACAGGTACACTATTGTGTAACACAATGAATTTGAAGATGATCTCCACTGTTTGCTTGTTAGCTAGCTATCCAGACAGCTTAAAAAAATAGCTGCCAACATTCCATTAAAACAATGCAGTCAATCCACAGCTGTACACTTTCTGACATCAGTTGTTGATAGGACTTAGACAAGTTGTAAATGCAAGTACTGATATTGTATTGTATAAAAACACTCACTGCTTTCCAAGAGAGCACACATTGAGACATTGTGGGTTTGTTTACATATATTTTAGAGGCTAATCCTGTATAAACTGTATTTATAATTATATGACCAATATTTTAGGTCGACTAATTATATTACCCAATTTCTGATGCATCACGTGCCTTTTATTTTCCTGCGTCAGTTAAAGCAGGAAATGCATCACCTACTGCCATTCATTCCAATTAGACTGGGTTGGATTTCTCCCTGACCAAGATGGCTGCCATTTTCAGACCATTATGGAACTTTGAGGGTTCACAACACAGCCCCTCTAGTAATTGAGTAGGATCTCTATGGGTGCAGGTACATGGTATTGTAGCAAATTTGGGGTGTATCTCCGACCAGTATGCAAACTGGGTCCAGGAGACTGTCAACCCAACAGTGATCTGAACCGCTTGATGAGGTTGCTAGGTGTTGGGTTAAGGTCGCTATAGTATTTTACTGTATGTACAGTATACTGTTAAACATGCAAGTGATGCTGTTCTCTCCTCTCTGTCCTAGCAGCGTCTCTAACCCTATAATGTTGTCATTGAAACAGGAGAGGTTGCCAGATCTGACACAGACCTCTCTGAGAAGCACCACCGCTGCTCCGAGTGCGGAAAGAGGTTCCTCACAAAGACGCGGCTGAACAGACATGCGCTGATTCACAGCGGAGAGAAACCACATCAGTGCTCTGTCTGCGGGAAGTGTTTCTTACGACCCGACGACCTGAGGAGACACATGACCATCCACACCGGAGAGAAAACCAAGCACGTCTGCCATCCGTGTGGGAAAACCTTCACCTTGCTACGGCACCTCAAGATCCACCAGCGAGTCCATACAGGAGAGAAACCATACCACTGCTCCAAGTGCCCGGAGAGTTTCGCCCACCTGTTGGAGTATAGGAAGCACAGACAGACCCACCGTATCGAGAAACCATACCACTGTGATGACTGTGGCAAGATGTTCTCCCACTTCAGAACCCTCAAGGTTCATCGTCTGATCCACACAGGAGAGAACCTCCACCACTGCTCCTACTGCGGGAAGGGCTTCACAATCAGAGGGAACCTCAACACCCACCTACTGACCCACACCAAGGAGAAACCGCATCAGTGCCCCATCTGCGGACAACGCTTCGCCAGATCCCAGTGCCTGAAAAAACACAAGCTCAAGAAGTTACACATGGAAGAGGTCCTCTACCACATCTGCGACTGCGGTAAGAGCTTCACGGATGTAGAGAAGCTGCAGACGCATGCAAGGACGCACTTGAAGAACCTTGAGAAGAGGTTCTGCTGCTCGTACTGCGGTCGTACGTTCGTACGGGCTGGTGACCTTCAAAGCCACCAGAGAACACACACTGGAGAGAAACCGTACGTCTGCACTATATGCGGGACCCGTTTCGCCCAGTCTGGGAACCTGAGAGTGCACCAGATCACGCACACTAAAGAGAGGCCGTACCCTTGTACTGTCTGTGATAAGGGGTTCACCACACCGGGGAGTCTGAAGGTGCACATGAGGCTCCATACAGGGGAGAAGCCGTACGTCTGTAGCCTGTGTGGGAAAGGGTTCCATGTACCCAAATTGCTGAAGAAACACCAGGAGCATCACACAAGTGAGATGACAGCCTCCTTGGACATGACATAGGAAAAGCCTTCAATTTGTCTGGAGGACTTTTATTTTGGAAAACACATGTCCTCAATGAGACCAGTGGCCAGTACTTTAGTCACTGAGGCCTATCCTTTCTCAATTCATCTTTCCTCAATTATCTCGCATCCTCTCTCCTCACCTCCTCAACTGTATTGGAGGAGAATATCTAAAGTCCCTCCCCTCAGACCTTCTCCTCCAATGAGTTTTGAGAAGAAGCTGAGGAGAGAGAATGCAAAGACTCGAGGACTGATGAATTGAGAAAAAAATCCAGGTTTCTCTGCTGCTCTCATTAACACTAGCATCGCTGGGCCTCGGGCACGTACCAGTGGAACGTCTACATTTGAAACAGTCTATAAATCCATTTAAGGACATGAGTTTTCAAATTAAGAGTCATCTGAAATTGTGCTCCAAATGTGCTTTTCAACATCTCACTAGTCATGACTGAATTTGTAGTGCTTCATTTAGTGATACAGCCTTCATAAAGCTACTCTAGGTTAACAACATATATGAAGACAGTAATGATATATATAATGATGTGTTACATCATGTGTTGCCCTCTTTAGGTAGCCTAGTGGTTAGAGCATTGGGCCAGTAACTGAAAGGTTGCTAGATCGAATCCCTGAGCTGACAAGGTACAAATCTGTCATTCTGCCCCTGGGCAGTTAACCCACTGTTCCTCTGAGCAAGGCAGTTAACCCACTGTTCCTCTGAGCAAGGCAGTTAACCCACTGTTCCTCTGAGCAAGGCAGTTAACCCACTGTTCCCCTGAGCAAGGCAGTTAACCCACTGTTCCTCTGAGCAAGGCAGTTAACCCACTGTTCCCGGGGCGCTGTGGATGTCGATAATGGCAGCCCCCCCACACCTCTCTGATTCAGAGGGGTTAAATGCGGAAGACACATTTCAGTTGAAGGCATTCAGTTTTACAACTGACTAGGTATCCCCCTTTCCATTATTGCCATCGTGGTTATTATTTGACCCTGCTGGCCATCTATGAACGATCTGGCCTTAATGGTCACAGGGACTCTTAAATCTCTACCAGACACAGCCAGAAGAGGTCTGGTCACGCCTCGGCGCCTGGTTCCTCTCTACCCGACACAGCCAGAAGAGGACTGGCCACCCATCAGAGCCTGCTTCCTCTCTAGGTTTCTGCCTTTCTAGGGAGCTTTTCCTAGTCCCTTTGATTCTGCCTCTGCATTGCTTGTTCTTTGTGGTTTTAGGCAGGGTATCTGCATTTATGGTCATGGTAGGCTATAGTATTCTATTTTTAACTGCAATTGTGTTGGTCATTGTTACCAAGTGCAGCATTTATTCCAGTTGAAATAGTCAAAATACTTTACTCAACATTGGAGCTTTTTGTTGTTGACCACATGCCCCCCAAAGGGTCAGAGTTCAGCCCTGGACAAGAGCACTTTGTGACACCTGCTGATGTGAAAAAGGGCTTAATAACATACACATGATTTGATGTGACACAATGTGAACGTGTCAGTAAATGTTATGACAATAAATGCCAACTGCGTGATGTGTTGTTCTTTGTTTGGGGTTCTCTGAGGGGTGGTTTACCAGACGCAGATTAAGCCTAGTCCTTGTCTAAAAAAAGCATTCTCAATGGAGAATTTATAGTGAAAAAGTGCTTTTTTTAGTCCAGCACTGGGCTTGATCTGTGTCTGGGAAACCGCCCCCGGAGACTTTTAACACGTGGAGTGTAGAAATGCTAAAATAAAATGAATGAATACCTGTCTTGGTGGCAATTTTGGGGATTATTTCGGGTTGTCCAAGATGAGGCCTATCCAGCAGTACTATTATCCTTAAAAAATAAAGACATTTAAAAATGTTGAGCTTACCAAGTAGTTTAGACACATTCATTTTCTAGAAATGTCTTAGATTAAAATAAAAAGTCAAAAAGTCTTGCCTAATTGCGCCTGTAAATCGCTTTGGATAAGAGCATCTGATAAATGTATCTCCTTTTTACACCAATACTACTGTACGCCGAATAGTATACTGCTCTACCGACTAGTAGGCCGTCATTATAAATAATAATTTGTTATTAACTGACTTGCCTAGTTAAATAAAGGTTAAATATAAATAAATAATAATAAAAACAATCCAAACAGAGTGAAAGAAGCGCAATGACTGCGCATTCGTGATGCTCGTGAACACACCTTTTTCCTCATACAGGCGGAAGTTTACAGTTGGATTCACCGACCCTCCTCCATGTCAAATAATTGAAGAAAACCTATCCCAGGTAATCTGTATTAACGTTGAAATGTGTACCCAACATGCTATATCAGTGTTTAAGCTACTAGAACGACTACCAGCCAGGGAAGCGTCAGGTCGAGCTAACTAGGATGCGCCTATGGCTTTTTTTCCCCCCACGTCCTCCACCTAGTCAGTAGCCACAGAGGATGTATAATCTACAACATGTGAAGGCTATTCCCGTCTCAGTAACTAGCTAACCTTAACTAGATCAGTGACCGTTGTTGTTTTTCCTCCAATGTTCTGCAAGCAGCGAACAAGCAAGCTTAGGCTCATATCTGATACAATAACGACGTTAGACAGCTAAGACGTCAGTGTGTTTTCTGAATAGACCGATCGATCACATATCTCCTCTTCATATTTAAGACTGTGGCACCATGTCTGATCCGGAATCCCCGGATGCTAGTGACCCGGCCCAGAGACGTCCAGAGATGACGTCGCTGGAAGACTGCAGTCAAACACTGGAACTCGGTGTAGCTGTCAAAGATGATGGTAATGACGAGGAGGAGGCTGATGAAGAGGAAGAGGATAGCGATGATGTAGACTCTGGTAAGTTCAGGTGTTGAGTCAAGTCAATATTGGGCTACAATAAACTCTACGGTGCTGTGTAGCCTTTTCATAGCCTGACTGCCAGCCTGTTTCCCCTATATTGCCAACTCCTAATGGAGTGTGATTT
>NW_024609763.1:0-47500 GCF_018296145.1 Oncorhynchus tshawytscha
TTTAATTCAGAATTGTTTATACTGTATAACCTCTGTGTCATTTGACAACTATTACCATTTCTAGAAAGAACTAAGACAAGGTCCTCATGGCATGTTATTATATTACAGGTGTTCAGGGTCAGAGCTGCATAGAGTGTTTTACACCAGGAAGAGAATATGTGCCTTGAAGGGGTCAACAGTGGATATATCCTGTACTTATGACAGTGGTTATGATATCGTCACATCATCACTCTGGTTTAGTCCTAAACAGAGATCTAGGTGGAGTGATAAGTCGATACCTGAGGACCCAACCACAGACCCAGGGTGTGCAGTCCGTGTGGAGTATGTGTCACGTCCTGACCTTAGTTCCTTTTTTATGTCTCTATTTTAGTTTGGTCAGGGCATTGGGGTGGGCATTCTATGTTTTGTTCTGTGTGTTATATTTCTAGGTGTTTGGCCTGGTATGGTTCCCAATCAGAGGCAGCTGTCAATCGTTGTCTCTGATTGAGAACCATATTTAGGCAGCCTGCTTTCCCACTATGGGTTGTGGGTAGTTGTTTTCTGTTCTAAGCCCCAGAGTCTAAGCCCCAGAGGGGTCAGAGTTTTTAGGCCAAACCCTTCGGATGCTATTGTACATACGATTTTGTGAGAAGACCGATTTTCGGGATGTCCCATGATCTGACAAACATCACTCTAGCTCTGCCACCTTTCAGCACAGATGCGGAAGGGCGATATGGGCGGATGTGGTGGATTGAGACGCAGCACATTAAAAAGATATCTCTATTGTTAACAGATGGATTTTGATGGGGATTTTGGTATTATGTTAATTACACTTATAAGAGTCACGTCACAGCAAAATCTTTTGTATGATCTTTAATACACTATTTTAGGCCCAGCTGTTGGAACTGAGCCATTATATTGTGATCACTGCATCCAAAGGGTACGGATACACTGCAGCCAATGGGTACGGTTACACTGCATCCAAAGGGTACGGAGACACTGCAGCCAATGGTTCTACACTATTAGTCAAAATGTGACCAATACATATGGATGATCTTGTTCCTGTAGTGTTTGTAAACACCCTGGTAGGCTGATTAATAACCTGAACCAGATTACAGGCACTGGTTACAGTGAGAAGCTTCCTCTTGAGCGGACAGCTGAATGAAAACCTGTCAATATTCAGTTTCCCAAGAAAGTAGACCTCTCTTTTTACATCACATACTGTACACTATCAAGCATTTCACACATATTATTTGGATACTGACTGTTAGCACTTGGTGGCCTATATCAACACCTACTGAAGAATAGGCTTTAGATGAGCCAAGTGAACCTGCAACCACAACACTTCAATAACACTTGACATAATATCTTCTCTAAGCATTACAGGGATATGGCTCTGAATATATACAGCAACACCTCCCCCAAAAGCATTCCTGTCTCTTCTGTAGATCCTATATCCCTATTATTCCTATTGCTGTATCATCAAATGAATTAGCTAAGTGGGTCGAAGAAATGGCTAATATATGAATGTGAATATATATATATGAATAAATGAATATATGAAGGAGCAAGTTATTGATTTCATTAACCTTATTTCTAAGGCCATGTATATTAATATGGGCTATTTTCAGCCCTTTCCTTGGTAGCTTATCAGAGACATAATATGGAAAACAGCAAACAAAGCTACATTTAAAAAAAATGTACATTCAGCAGTCCATTAATCAGTAAGTGTGTGTGTTTGCTGTGGGGTTGAAGCTACGAACCCATAGGCTTGGCTCTCTCATCCCTTCCAGGCTCATATTTTCCAGACTTTAACGTTTTAGTTGAATTCTCTTAACTTGTAATTATAATTATATATATTCGTGAAAAATGGGTTGGTTTACGCTTCTGCTCTTTTCCTGTGTGATTTCACCAATTTCATGATTTGCGATTACATTCTCAGTGATTAATATGGATAATATTGATAACAGTTTTTTAATATATTTTGCTTTTGGACCAAGTTTCTCCTGTTGTGATTAATGATGTTTTACTTTGTATTGCTGTCAGTCATTACTGGTAATTTTATATTTTATATTATGTAATACCATATTGTTCAGTGTCATGATATTGCTTGTTTTATTATCACATTTGTAATTATTACCTATTTTAGATACATTAAAGACAATTTTACATATGCATTTCTTACATTGTGGTTAATTGTCAATAGAGTAAAAACATAATGTTGTAAATAAGCTCAAAGTAAGACAATAAATTAACCAAACAATAAATGGACTATTTGATGAACTATTAATACATTGATTCATAACTATTTCCACTCTGTTGTTGTATTTCTGCCTGTTAGACACATGATGTCACCATTGAACCATATAAGCCTCAGTGGCTCATCTGTATGCTAGCCAGGGATCCTCCACTGCCCTTACCTAGAACTGTTCATCAGCACACACACACGTGTGCATCCATGTGTGTGTGATGGGTGTGCCGCCCCCTCAGCCAGGGCAGCACATCATAGGCTATAGTTAGACTCTGATGACAGAGAAACTAAAAACAATTAGAAACGTCCCCCGACACACACACGCGCACACACACTGACGCAAAGTGTAAAAGCTTGGTAATAGGTAAAAGATATAGAGAATTAAGTTGAAGACTTTCATTGTTCAGGACTTGTTAGTCACTTAGCAGTCTATCAGAGCCAAGAATGAATGTCTGTCTGTCTGTCTGCTCCTCTTCCTCCTCCCCTTCCTCCCCTTGTCCTTTTCCTCATCCTCATCATCCACCTCCTTTTTCTCCTCCTTCTCCCCCCACCCTCCTCCCCTTCCTCCACTCTTCCACCTCCTCCTCCACTCTTCCTCCTCCTTCCACTCCTCACCCCACCTCCTCCCTCTCCCCTTCCTCCCCTCTTCCACCTCCTCCTCATCTTCCTCTTCCTCTTGCTCCTCTTCCTCAATTTTCAAACAAAATAATAACAAAATGGTTGTGAGACTTACGTTTGATCTTGAAAGAGATCTTTCATATGTGTATAAACTACAATTAGGGCAATCCAGATACAAACCTCTACCCTTGAAGAGGTTTCTCTGGTCGGAACTACAGAACAACCCAACCCATTTCTGCTATTGTTGTGGTATACATCCTCTTCTAGGGCTCTTCTGAGGCTCCTAGCCCCATCAAAGATCATGGGGGGGACAGTGGAGCATCTGTGTGTGTTAACTGTGTGTGTTAACTGCTTAACTATTTGCTGTACACTATACTGTGTGATTGTACATTGATTCTTGGTTAGTTTGAGTAGTTATGTTGACTATGACATTAGCTAATATGGTGACAACGATGTTTAACAAATAAATAAAGTAAACGGAATGAAACGGGGATGGTACGACCTGAATTTGTCGAATTGAATTATATCACCCAAGTTCAAGTGAATGTGTCACTGTTTGCCACATTGGTTACTTACATTTTACTACAGTAGGCCTCAACAGATACAATAATCTATATTACTACAGTAGGCCTCAACACATACAATAATCTATGTCACCTACAGTAGGCCTCAATTCATACAATAATCTATTTTACTACAGTAGGCCTCAACACATACAATAATCTATATTACTACAGTAGGCCTCAACACATACAATAATCTATGTCACCTACAGTAGGCCTCAATACATACAATAATCTATGTCACCTACAGTAGGCCTCAACACATACAATAATCTATGTCACCTACAGTAGGCCTCAACACATACAATAATCTATATTACTACAGTAGGCCTCAACACATACAATAATCTATATTACTACAGTAGGCCTCAACACATACAATAATCTATATTACTACAGTAGGCCTCAACACATACAATAATCTATATTACTACAGTAGGCCTCAACACATACAATAATCTATGTCACCTACAGTAGGCCTCAACACATACAATAATCTATGTCACCTACAGTAGGCCTCAAATCATACAATAATCTATATTACTACAGTAGGTCTCAACACATACAATAATCTATATTACTACAGTAGGCCTCAACACATACAATAATCTATGTCACCTACAGTAGGCCTCAATACATACAATAATCTATTTTACTACAGTAGGCCTCAACACATACAATAATCTATATTACTACAGTAGGCCTCAATACATACAATAATCTATATTACTACAGTAGGCCTAAACACATACAATAATCTATGTCACCTACAGTAGGCCTCAACACATACAATAATCTATATTACTACAGTAGGCCTCAACACATACAATAATCTATATTACTACAGTAGGCCTAAACACATACAATAATCTATGTCACCTACAGTAGGCCTCAACACATACAATAATCTATATTACTACAGTAGGCCTCAATACATACAATAATCTATATTACTACAGTAGGCCTAAACACATACAATAATCTATATTACTACAGTAGGCCTCAATACATACAATAATCTATATTACCTACAGTAGGCCTCAACACATACAATAATATATGTCACCTACAGTAGGTCTCAACACATACAATAATCTATATTACTACAGTAGGCCTCAATACATACAATAATCTATATTACCTACAGTAGGCCTCAACACATACAATAATCTATGTCACCTACAGTAGGCCTCAACACGTACAATAATCTATAATACTACAGTAGGCCTCAACACATACAATAATCTATGTCACCTACAGTAGGCCTCAACACGTACAATAATCTATAATACTACAGTAGGCCTCAATACATACAATAATCTATAATACTACAGTAGGCCTCAACACATACAATAATCTATATTACTACAGTAGGCCTCAACACATACAATAATCTATACCTTAGGCCTACAGTAGGCCTCAGTAGGCCTACATACAATAATCTATATTACCTACAGTAGGCCTCACATACAATAATCTATATTACCTACAGTAGGCCTCAATCATACAATAATCCTACAGTAGGCCTCAACACATACAATAATCTATATTACTACAGTAGGCCTCAACACATACAATAATAATCTATAGGTCATCCTACAGTATATTACTACAGTAGGCCTCAACACATACAATAATCTATATCACCCAGTAGGCCGTCAACACGTACAATAATCTATAATACTACAGTAGGCCTCAACACATACAATAATCTATATTACTACAGTAGGCCTCAACACATACAATAATCTATATTACTACAGTAGGCCTCAATACATACAATAATCTATATTACTACAGTAGGCCTCAACACATACAATAATCTATATTACTACAGTAGGCCTCAATACATACAATAATCTATGTCATCTACAGAAGGCCTCAATACATACAATAATCTATATTACTACAGTAGGCCTCAACACATACAATAATCTATATTACTACAGTAGGTCTCAATACATACAATAATCTATATTACTACAGTAGGCCTCAATACATACAATAATCTATATTACTACAGTAGGTCTCAACACATACAATAATCTATATTACTACAGTAGGCCTCAACACATACAATAATCTATATTACTACAGTAGGCCTCAATACATACAATAATCTATATTACTACAGTAGGCCTCAATACATACAATAATATATATTACTACAGTAGGCCTCAATACATACAATAATCTATATTACTACAGTAGGCCTCAATACATACAATAATCTATATTACTACAGTAGGCCTCAATACATACAATAATATATATTACTACAGTAGGCCTCAATACATACAATAATCTATATTACTACAGTAGGCCTCAATTCATGCAATAATCTATGTCACCTACTATGCAGTAGTCCTCAGTACATACATACATACGTACATACATACATACATACATACATACATACATACATACATACATACATACATACATACATACATACATACATACATACATACATACATACATACATACATACATACATACAATAATCTATGTGACTACAGTAGGCATCCAACTCAAAACTAACTCAATGGGCCAGTTTCCCAGACACACATTTTGCAAAGTCCTAGATTTAAAACTACATCTCTGTAGAACAGGTTTTTATTCCAGGACCTGGCTGGATTACATTTCCATTTGAGTCATTTAACAGACGCCCTTTTCCAGAGCGATGTACATGAAGGCAGATTTTGGGACAGTCTACAAAGTGAAGTCTCCCTAACTAAGGTTTTGGACACAGACCTCAGGCTAGACAAACCAACAATGCACTTTGGTCGTCCAGATTCTATTGTACCGGGCTCATTCCATTGGTGGGCCAAACACTCTAGTCCTGCGAAACCCCAACGGTCGCAGCCGCGACCTTCAAATGACCTTCAGATGAACTTCCAATGACCTTCTATTATGGTTCGCTTTTACCTTCAGGAGGTGACCTTTGAACTTTGGGATATGTGAAGACTGGTATATTATGTAAAATAATCCAACCCACTGTTCTTTGATCCTGGTCTTAGAGACCCACAATATGCTTTTGTTCCAGCCCAGGACCAACACACCTGATTCCATGAATCAATCTGGAGTTAGGATTATCATTGTTATCAGTTATGAAATCATAACAAAGACATTACAGTCAAATCCCACTGACTACCCAGCTAACTCAACGTCCAGAATACATCCTGACTACAGGACTAAGACGTCAGGGGATTTTCTGGGAGCCATTTTTTTTTAAAGCGCCCAGAAAAGTGCTTGGTATTTCCTGGTTGTTCCATATTTGATAAATAAAGGCCTATCAGCCGTGCAGACCAGACCCCATGACCTATGAGCTAAACTGGTCCTCGGTGTGTGTGTGTGTCTCGAGCCCATTGTCTCGGAATCTGTTATCATTATACAGCAGTTTCCTCTGGCAGCCTTGAGAGAGTGAGAGGGGGGAGAGAGAGAGGGGGGGAGAGAAGAGAGAGAGAGAGAGAGAGAGAGAGACAGAGAGAGAGAGAGAGAGAGAGAGAGAGAGGGAGGGAGAGAGAGAGAGAGAGAGAGAGACTGAGAGATTAATAAGAATAGTAACAAAATTGTAGACCTTTGGAATACACATTTTAGATAAACAGATTGCATATAAAGGCAACTGACAAAATAAAATACACTTTAGTAAATGAGGGAGGGGCACAGTGTATTGAAAGCAGGTGCTTCCACACAGCTGTGGTTCCTGAGTTAATTCAACAATTAACATCCTATCATGCTTAGGGTCATGTATAAAAATGTCATTATTTTGCCAATAATTTTGGCTACAATGGCTCTGCCACCATAGGATGACAATGTCCCCTTTCTCATGGACACGAGGGGTCACTGAATGGTTTGTAAACCTTATGCCATGACCGTCTCAGTCACCAGATCACAACCCAACTGAACACCTATGGGAGACTCTGGAGCAGTGCCTGAGACAGTGTTATCCACCCCCATCAACAAAACACCACATTTATTGTGGAAGAATGTTGTCGCATCCCTCCAATAGAGTTCCAGACACTTGTAGAATCTATGTCAAGGTGCATTGAAGCTGTTCTGGCTCGTGGTGCCCCAGCACCCTATTAAGACACTTTATGTTGGTGTTTCCTTTATTTTGGAAGTTACCTGTAAATTGACAGTACAAAGTTTTTATGAAATTAACATCACATAAAAATATTTTAAATTTTTTTTATCTACGGGCAAGTGAGTTATCTACAAAGTAAATGTTGTTGATGGTTGCTGTTGGTTGACCCAGACCTAATGCCAGCAAACACAAACACGTGATGTCATAGGGAGGAGGGGAGGAGGGGAAGAGAGGAGGAGGAGGAGGAGGGGGAGGAGAGGAGTAGGACGGGATAAGGAGAGGAGAGAGAGAGGAGAGGAGAGGAGAGGAGAGGAGAGGAGAGGAGAGGAGAGGAGAGGAGAGGAGAGGAGAGAGGAGGAGAGGAGAGGAGAGAGAGAGGAGAGGAGAGAGGAGAGGAGAGGAGAGGAGAGGATGTTTGTTTTTAAAATCAAGAAAGGGGACGGAGAGAGTGAAAATAGAGAGAGAAACACAGACATGGTGAAATAGACAGACTGTTATTTCAGACACATTACGTGCTTGACTCACACACACAGGCACACATTGATGCACACACATATACACCCTGGCACACGCACACACAAACACATGCGCGTGCACGTTCAGACACAGTGACACAAGCACACAGACGGTGACACACACAGTCATAACACTCCTAGTGAGTCATTCTACAACCATTCACTGATCCACGGTGTTAATTATCTACTTATACACTCGACTATACCTCAGACTAAGGCTGAGTCCCTAACAGTACCCCACTCCCTATATAGTGCACTACTTTCACCAGACCCATGGGGGGCTAGCCAAGAGTAGTGCTCTATATAGGGAATAGGATACCGACTTAGACCAAAGCCACTGTCAAACACATTAGGTCACTGATCTCAGACCAGTGTGAGGGTTATTCTGAATCAAGTGTTACTGCTGATCTCAGACCAGTGTAAGGGTTAATAGTATCAGTGTAACTTCTGATCTCAGACCAGTGTGAGGGTTATTGTGTATCAGTGTAACTGCTGATCTCAGACCAGTGTGAGGGTTATTGTGTATCAGTGTAACTGCTGATCTCAGACCAGTGTGAGGGTTATTGTGTATCAGTGTAACTGCTGATCTCAGACCAGTGTGAGGGTTATTGTGTATCAGTGTAACTGCTGATCTCAGACCAGTGTGAGGGTTATTGTGTATCAGTGTAACTGCTGATCTCAGACCAGTGTGAGGATTATTGTGTATCAGTGTTACTTCTGACCGTAGACCAGTGATATTTTTATCAGTGGACTGGACAGTATGAGTTATGGTTTCATTAGATGCACTATGCAGGAATCACTCCGTCATTTCCTGGTCGCCAAAGTCGGCCTAATTTCAGTTGATGTGACAAAACAAGAAATTATAGTGTAGAAAATCATTGCACCATTTAAACTGCGGTGAAATATATTTTCCAGAACCAATGTTGTATTTTATACTGTTTGAATCTGGTGTAAAAGATGACAGAACTTAATAGAAATAGCGCAAATACATCAGTTCTAGCGCTTCTTAGACTTGCTTTCAATGAGAATGACAGATCTATAACTCACATTTCTATGTGATTTTGGTCCAAAAGGTTACATGTTGCAGCTTTAAATACATCACCGTAACATAGTTTCTGCTCTCAGAATAACCACCGGCTGACTACTCATCTGATACAATGTGAGGATGAGGAAGTGGTTACAAACACGCGTGAGAGTTAAAGCAGGCGATTCACCAATGTCCTTATCTGGCGGTGTTCCGTCAGAAACATCCCCCACATAAAGGGGATACCTAGTCAGCTGTACAACTGAATGCATTCATTACGCATTTAACCCAACCTCTCTGAATCAGAGAGGTGCATCATCAGCGCCCGGGAGAACTGAGGGTTAACTGCCTTGCTCAGGGACTCTGGACACCTGTGATGTCATGGATAAGGAATTCCCCTCCTGCGAGAGAGCGGGGGGGGTGGGTTAATGTGTGACACAAGGAAAACAGACAGGTCTCCCACACACTGCAGACAGAGTGGGTCAGAGTTGCTATTTATTTATTTTTTACCTTTATTTAACTAAGCAAGTCAGTTAAAGAACAAATTCTTATTTACATTGACAGCCTAGGAACAGTGGGTTACCTGCCTTGTTCAGGAGTAGAACAACATATTTTTACCTTGTCAGCTCGGGGGATTTGATCTTGCAACCTTTCAGTTACTAGTTCAAGACTCTAACCACTAGGCTACTTGCTAGGTGAGACTTTAACTACAACAGAACTTAGTAGACTGAAGAGACTCACGCCATAAAATCAAAGGATTCATTGATAGATGAAAAGGGTGTGTGTGCGTGTGTGTGTGTGTGTGCGTGTGCGTGTGCGTGTGTGTGAGCAAGAGATTTATGAGAACACATCAGACAGATGTACAGACAGACAATGTTCACAGAGTCATGTTTGTCGGTGTTCGAAGGTTGCGACCTCCAAAAGAGAGCGATTTCTCGATGGTTAGTGCAATCCGGGATCCGTGGGACATCCCTAAACCCTAGCCTTGACCCCTACCCTTAACTATTTAAAATGTCAACTTAAATAGGATGACATCCATTTCTCTATAGGCAACCTTCTTTAACATATCTATCTCTCCTCTCAATTCTCTCTCCTTTTTCTGTCTATTTTTCCCTCCATCATTTCTCTCTTGTTGTCTTTCTGTCTATCATTTTCTTTCTTTACTTTCTACCTCTCTATGTCCCAAGTCCTGTCATGCCTCTCTCTCTCCTTCTCTCTCTATATCCCCTCTTGCCCTGTCTCTCTCTCTCCTTCTCTCTCTATATCCCCTCTTGCCCTGTCTCTCTCTCTCCTTCTCTCTCTATATCCCCTCTTGCCCTGTCTCTCTCTCTCCTTCTCTCTCTATATCCCCTCTTGCCCTGTCTCTCTCTCTCCTTCTCTCTCTATATCCCCTCTTGCCCCCTGTCTCTCCTCTCTCCACGTCCCAAGTCTTGCTCTGTCTCTCACCTCTCCTTCTCTCTCTATATCCCCTCTTGCCCTGTCTCTCTCTCCTTCTCTCTCTATATCCCCTCTTGCCCTGTCTCTCTCTCTCCACGTCCCAAGTCTTGCTCTGTCTCTCTCTCTATATCCCCTCTTGCCCTGTCTCTTCTCTCTCTATATCTATATCCCCTCTTGCCCTGTCTCTCTCTCTCCTTCTCTCTCTATATCCCCTCTTGCCCTGTCTCTCTCTCTCCTTCTCTCTCTATATCCCCTCTTGCCCTGTCTCTCTCTCTCCACGTCCCAAGTCTTGCTCTGTCTCTCACCTCTCCTTCTCTCTCTATATCCCCTCTTGCCCTGTCTCTCTCTCTCCTTCTCTCTCTATATCCCCTCTTGCCCTGTCTCTCTCTCTCCACGTCCCAAGTCTTGCCCTGTCTCTCACCTCTCCTTCTCTCTCTATATCCCCTCTTGCCCTGTCTCTCTCTCTCCACGTCCCAAGTCTTGCCCTGTCTCTCACCTCTCGTTCTCTCGCCATGTCCCAAGTCTTGCTCTGTCTCTCACCTCTCCTTCTCTCTCCATGTACCAAGTCGTGCCCTGTCTCTCACCTCTCCTTCTCTCTCCATGTCCCAAGTCTTGCCCTGTCTCTCCTTCTCTCTCCATGTCCCATGTCCCAAGTCTTGCCCTGTCTCTCTCTCCTTCTCTCTCCATGTCCCAATCTTGCCCTGTCTCTCACCTCTCCTTCTATCTCCATGTCCCAATCTTGCCCTGTCTCTCACCTCTCCTTCTCTCTCCATGTCCCAAGTCTTGCCCTGTCTCTCACCTCTCCTTCTCTCTCCATGTCCCAAGTCTTGCCCTGTCTCTCTCTCCTTCTCTCTCCATGTCCCAAGTCTTGCCCTGTCTCTCTCTCCTTCTCTCTCCATGTCCCAAGTCTTGACCTGTCTCTCTCTCCTTCTCTCTCCATGTCCCAAGTCTTGCCCTGTCTCTCACCTCTCCTTCTCTCTCCATGTCCCAAGTCTTGCCCTGTCTCTCGCTCCTTCTCTCTCCATGTCCCAATCTTGCCCTGTCTCTCACCTCTCCTTCTCTCTCCATGTCCCAAGTCTTGCCCTGTCTCTCACCTCTCCTTCTCTCTCCATGTCCCAATCTTGCCCTGTCTCTTCACCTCTCCTTCTCTCTCCATGTCCCAAGTCTTGCCCTGTCTCTCACCTCTCCTTCTCTCTCCATGTCCCAAGTCTTGCCCTGTCTCTCACCTCTCCTTCTCTCTCCATGTCCCAAGTCTTGCTCTGTCTCTCACCTCTCCTTCTCTCTCCATGTCCCAAGTCTTGCCCTGTCTCTCACCTCTCCTTATCTCTCTTATCTCTTCCCCTTCTACAATATCGCTCCCAGGTCTCTGTGGAAACGCCATACAGTAAATTCACCTATCCATGATGCCGAGCAGCTGTTGTTATTGTTCCGATTTGCACTTGTTACTCTCTGTTGACTCTGTTTCAAATGACACTTTTATCAAACAAGACCACACAGATAACCGTGTGTGTGTGTGTCTGTCCGTGTCTGTGTGTGTGTGTGTGTGTGTGTGTGTGTGGGCTGCTAAAGCAGTGAGATGAATACCCCTGCAATCAGATTAAAAACAGATTAAAAAGACACTGTGGTCAGAGTTGTGAAAGCATTCAGTGTGTTTCTCTAGGTGTGGCTGTACCCAGATCAGGTAGTGTGTGAGAGTATCTAGATTCTACAACATCCTCTTGGTTCCAACCATCAAAGCCTTAACCTCTCTATTGTTCCTTGTTCTGAGGAGAAACAACAGTCGAAACAGAAGTCGTACTGCGTTAGGTTTTGAAGTCCGGATAGAGAGAAGGATGGAGGGAGAGAGAGGGGGATGATGGTGGGTTGGATGAGGGAGGAGGGGGGTTGTGGGGATACTGCCAGTACCTGAGTCACATCGGAAGAGAGACTTAGTTGATTCTTCTCCGAAGCCAGAACGTCAGAACATGCCGGTCGGAACAGGAAAGGGAAGACACCTGGGAATGAGAATGAAAACAGAGGGAAGGAGGGAGAGGAGAGGAAAGGGTGATCGCTTAAGACATGGGATACAGACCGGAGGTGTGGAGGTGTGTGCGTGGGTGAGTGTGTGTGTGTGTGTGTGTGTGTGTGTGTGTGTGTGTGTGTGTGTGTGTGTGTGTGTGTGTGTGTGTGTGTGTGTGTGTGTGTGTGTGTGTGTGTGTGTGTGTGTGTGTGTATGTGTATGTGTGTGTGTATGTGTATGTGTGTGTGTGTGTGTGTGTGTGTGTATATGTGTGTGTGTGTGTGGGGGGGGTGTAGTAGTATTCTCTCTTTCTATTCCATACAGTAGCGGATACAACTCTCTATCTGGTGTGATGTGGTCTGGAATGATAACACAGGCTTCAATACTATCCCAGGTGAGACTGTGGGGGAAATTCCCAACCCTAACCATAACCCACTACCAAGATGTACAACAGGAGAGAGATGACATTTAAACAAGCATAGCCCAGAGGTTGTCATGACATATAACTGGTCTATAACTAGGAACCAGAGGTTGTCATGACATATAACTGGTCTATAACTAGGAACCAGAGGTTTTCATTACATATAACTGGTCTATAACTAGGAACCAGAGGTTGTCATGACATATACCTGGTCTATAACTAGGAACCAGAGGTTGTCATTACATATAACTGGTCTATAACTAGGAACCAGAGGTTGTCATTACATATAACTGGTCTATAACTAGGAACCAGAGGTTTTCATTACATATAACTGGTCTATAACTAGGAACCAGAGGTTTTCATTACATATATGTGCAGGTAGGGAGAGAGGGAGGGATGGAGGCAGGGAGATGTGGAGGGATTTGAATGGCTGGCCATGGCTGGTGTGGGTGCCTTCCGAGAATTCATAGGCGATCCCATAAACCTCCACTGCCTTCCATTTTGCTAGCAAACGTGCAATCTTTGGAAAATAAAATTGATGACCTACGCAGAAGATGAAACTACCAACGGGACATAGAAAACTGTAATATCTTATGGCTGAACGACGACATTATCAACATACAGCTGGCTGGTGATACGTTGTATCTTTTGGATAGAACAGTGGCGTCTGGTAAGACAAAGGGCGGCAGACTATGCATTCTTGTAAATAACAGCTGGTGCACGATATCTAAGGAAGTCTTGAGGTTTTACTCGCCTGAGGTAGTGTATCTCATGATAAGCTGTAGACCACACTATCTACCTAGAGAGTTTTAATCTGTATTTTTCATAGCTCTCTACATACCATCACAGACTGATGCTGGCACTAAGACCACACTGAATGAGCTGCATTCCGCAAACAGGAAAACGCTCACCCAGAGGCGGCGCTCCTAGTGTCCATGGACGCAGGGAAAATTAGTCCGTCTTACCAAATGTCTATCAGCATGTTAAATGTGCAACCAGAGGGAAAACAACTCTGGCCCACCTTTACTCCACACACAGCTACAGGGCTGTTTTACTAGCATAGACTGGAATATGTTCCGGGATTCCTCCGATGGCATTGAGGAGTACACCACATCAGTCATTGGCTTCATCAATAAGTGCACCGATGACATCGTCCCCATAGTGACCGTACGTACATACCCCAACCGAAGCTTAAAATAAATCCCGAACCATCAAACAGGCAAAGCGACAATACAGGACTAAGATAGAGTTGTACTACACCGGCTCTGACGCTCGTCAGATGTGGCAAGGCTTGGAAACCATTACAGACTACAAAGGGATGCACAGCCGAGAGCTGCTCAGTGGCACGAGCCTACCAGACGAGCTAAACTACTTCTAAGCTTGCTTCGATGCAAATAACACTGAAAAATGCATGAGAGCACCAGCTGTTCCAGAAGACTGTGATCACGCTCTCCGCAGCCGATGTGAGTAAGACCTTTAAAATGGTCAACATTCACAAGGCTGCAGGGTTGACGGATTACCGGGACGTGTACTCCGAGCATGTACTGACCAACTCGCAAGTGTCTTCACTGACATTTTCAACCTCTCCCTGTCTGAGTCTGTAATACCAACATGCTTCAAGCAGACCACCATAGTCCCTGTGCCCAAGAACACTAAGGTAACCTGCCTAAATGACAACCAACCTGTAGCACTCACGTCTGTAGGCATGAAGTGCTTTGAAAGGCTGGTCATGGCTCACATCATCACCATTATCCCAGAAACCCTAGACCCACTCCGATTTACATACTGCACTAACAGATCCACAGATGATCAAATCAAATGTATTTATATAGCCCTTCTTACATCAGCTGATATATCAAAGTGCTGTACAGAAACCCAGCCTAAAACCCCAAACAGCAAGAAATACAGGTGTAGAAGCACTGTGGCTAGGAAAAACTCCCTAGAAAGGCCAAAACCTAGGAAGAAACCTAGAGAGGAACCAGGCTATGAGGGGTGGCCAGTCCTCTTCTGGCTGTGCCGGGTGGAGATTATAACAGAACATGGCCAATATGTTCAAATGTTCATAAATTACCAGCATGGTAAAATAATAATAATCACAATAGTTGTCGAGGGTGCAGCAAGTCAGCACCTCAGAAGTAAATGTCAGTTGGCTTTTCATGGTCGATCATTAAGAGTATCTCTACCGCTCCTGCTGTCTCTAGAGAGTTGAAAACAGCAGGTCTGGGACAGGTAGCACGTCCGGTGAACAGGTCAGGGTAACATAGCCGCAGGCAGAACAGTTGAAACTGGAGCAGCAGCACGGCCAGGTGGACTGGGGACAGCAAGGAGTTATCATTCCAGGTAGTCCTAAGTTATGGTCCTAGGGCTCAGGTCCTCCGAGAGAGAGAAAGAAAGAAAGAGAGAAAGAGAGAATTAAAGAGAGCATACTTAAATTCACACAGGACACCGGATAAGACAGGAGAAGTACTCCAGATATAACAAACTGACCCTAGCCCCCCGACACATAAACTACTGCAGCATAAATACTGAGGCTGAGACAGGAGGGGTCAGGAGACACTGTGGCCCCATCCGATGATACCCCCGGACAGGGCCAAATAGGAAGGATATAACCCCACCCACTTTGCCAAAGCACAGCCCCCACACCACTAGAGGGATATCTTCAACCACCAACTTACCATCCTGAGACAAGGCCGAGTATAGCCCACAAAGATCTCCCCCACGGCACAACCCAAGGGGGGGCGCCAACCCAGACAGGAAGATCACGTCAGTGACTCAACCCAATCAAGTGACGCACCCCTCCTAGGGACGGCATGGAAGAGCACCAGTAAGCCAATGACTCAGCCCCTGTAATAGGGTGAGAAGCAGAGAATCCCAGTGGAGAGAGGGGAACCGGCCAGGCAGAGACAGCAAAGGTGGTTCGTTGCTCCAGAGCCTTTCCGTTCACCTTCCCACTCCTGGGCCAGACGACACTCAATCATATGACCCACTGAAGAGATGAGTCTTCAGTAAAGACTTAAAGGTTGAGACCGAGTCTGTGTCTCTGGTAGGCAGACCATTCCATAAAAATGGAGCTCTATAGGAGAAAGCCCTGCCTCCAGCTGATGCAATCTATATTGCACTCCACACTGCCCTTTCCCACATGGACAAAAGGAACATCTATGTGAGCATGCTATTCATTGACTACAGCTCAGCGTACATCATTAAGTTTACCGATGACACAACAGTGTTTGGCCTGATCACCGACAACGACGAGACTATAGGGAGGAGGTCAGAGACCTGGCCGTGTGGTGCCAGGACAACAACCTCCATCTTAACATGATCAAGACAAAGGAGATGATTGTGGACTACAGGAAAAAGAGGACTGAGCATGCCACCATTCTCATCGACGGGGCTGTAGTGGAGCAGGTTGAGAGCTTCAAGTTCTTTGGTGTCCACATCACCAACAAACTAACATAGTCCAAGCATACCAGGACAGTCGTGAAGAGGGCACAACGAAACCTAATCCCCCTTAGGAGACAAAAACATTTGTCATGGGTCCTCAGATCCTCAAAAGGTTCTACAGCTGCACCATCGAGAGCATCCTGACTGTTTGCATCACTGCCTGGTTTGGCAACTGCTCGGCCTCCGACCGCAAGATGGGAACGACCCAGTACATCATTGGGGCCAAGCTTCCTGCCATCCAGGACCTCTACACCAGACGGTGTCAGAGGAGGACCATAGAAATTGTCAAAGACTCCAGCCACCTTGGTCATAGACTGTTCTCTCTGCCACTGCATCCATAAGACTCCTGAACATCTAATCAAATGGCTACCCAGACTATTTGCATTGCCCCCCTCTTTTACACTGCTGCTACTCTCTGTTGTTATCATCTATGCATAGTCACTTTAAAAACTCTACCTACATGCACATATTACCTCAATTACCTCGACTAACTGGTGCCCCGACACATTGACTCTGTACCGGTACCCCCTCCGTATATAGTCTCGCTATTGTTATTTTACTGCTGGTCTTTAATTACTTGTTACTTTTATTTCTTATTCTTTTCAGATTTCATTTTAGCTGCATTGTTGGTTAGGGGCTCGTTAGTAAGCATTTCACTACACCTGTGGTATTCGGCGCATGTGACTAATCAAATTTGATTTTGATTTGAGGTAGGGAGGGAGGGATGGATTTGAATGGCTGGCCATGGCTGGTGTGGTGTGGGAATACAAATATAGAGGGAGTGAGGGATGTGAATGGAGGTCAGGGATTAGGTAGTAGGAGCGAGACGTGAGCGGAGGTCAGGGATTAGGTAGTAGGAGCGAGACATGAGCGGAGGTCAGGGATTAGGTAGTAGGAGCGAGATGTGAGCGGAGGTCAGGGATTAGGTAGTAGGAGCGAGACATGTGAGCGGAGGTCAGGGATTAGGTAGTAGGAGTGAGACATGTGAGCGGAGGTCAGGGATTAGGTAGTAGGAGCGAGACGTGTGAGCGGAGGTCAGGGATTAGGTAGTAGGAGCGAGACGTGTGAGCGGAGGTCAGGGATTAGGTAGTAGGAGCGAGACATGAGCGGAGGTCAGGGATTAGGTAGTAGGAGCGAGACGTGAGCGGAGGTCAGGGATTAGGTAGTAGGAGCGAGACATGTGAGCGGAGGTCAGGGATTAGGTAGTAGGAGCGAGACATGTGAGCGGAGATCAGGGATTAGGTAGTAGGAGCGAGATGTGTGAGCGGAGGTCAGGGATTAGGTAGTAGGAGCGAGACGTGTGAGCGGAGGTCAGGGATTAGGTAGTAGGAGCGAGACGTGTGAGCGGAGGTCAGGGATTAGGTAGTAGGAGCGAGACGTGTGAGCGGAGGTCAGGGATTAGGTAGTAGGAGCGAGACATGTGAGCGGAGGTCAGGGATTAGGTAGTAGGAGCGAGACATGAGCGGAGGTCAGGGATTAGGTAGTAGGAGCGAGACATGTGAGCGGAGGTCAGGGATTAGGTAGTAGGAGCGAGACATGTGAGTGGAGGTCAGGGATTAGGTAGTAGGAGCGAGACATGTGAGCGGAGGTCAGGGATTAGGTAGTAGGAGCAAGACGTGAGCAGAGGTCAGGGATTAGGTAGTAGGAGCACGTGTGAGCGGAGGTCAGGGATTAGGTAGTAGGAGCGAGACGTGAGCGGAGGTCAGGGATTAGGTAGTAGGAGCGACACGTGTGAGCGGAGGTCAGGGATTAGGTAGTAGGAGCGAGACGTGAGCAGAGGTCAGGGATTAGGTAGTAGGAGCGAGACGTGTGAACGGAGGTCAGGGATTAGGTAGTAGGAGCATGTGAGCGGAGGTCAGTGAGACATGAGCGGAGGTCAGGGATTAGGTAGTAGGAGGAGCGTGAGCGGAGGTCACGTGTGAGCGGAGGTCAGGGATTAGGTAGTAGGAGCGAGACGTGAGCGGAGGTCAGGGATTAGGTAGTAGGAGCGACACGTGTGAGAGGTCAGGGATTAGGTGTAGCGGAGGTCAGGGATTAGGTAGTAGGAGCGAGACATGTGAACGGAGGTCAGGGATTAGGTAGTAGGAGCGAGACGTGAGCGGAGGTCAGGGATTAGGTAGTAGGAGCGAGAGATGGTTCAGATGAGAGGAGAGTAATCTAAACCGTTTGATATTTATCTCTCTGAAAACAGGACAGGGATCATCCTGGATTATGTCATCTCTGCCGTGTGTGTGTGTGTGTGTGTGTGAGAGAGAGAGAGAGACAAAGAGAGAGTGAGTTTGAGAGAGAGTTTGTGTGTGTCAATCACTCTGCCTAAAGGGATGACTGACTGAGTGACTAATTGTCATGTCTGCTCATGCATGCACACACACAACACACATAAACATGCACACACACACGCACACACTGATCCCAGGTATAGCCTCCAGGTCCACTTTCTCAACTGTGGTTTGAGTAGGAAGCCTGGATTTTCCCTTTCCCTACCTCTTCTCCTCTCTCTTTCTCTCTCCTCCCCTCTCTCTTTCTATCTCCTTATCCTCCCCCTCTTTCTCTCCCCCCCTCTCTCTCTCTCTCTCTCACTCTCCTTCTCCTCTCTCTCTTCCTTCTCTCCTTCTCCTCTCTCTTCCTCCTCTCTCTCTTCCTTCTCTCCTTCTCCTCTCTCTTCCTCCTCTCTCTCTCTCCTTCTCCTTCTTCTCTGTCTCTCACCTTCTCCTCTCTCTCTTTCTCTCTCCCTCTCCTCCAACTCTTTCTCCAACCACAGCCCCGGCACTTCTATACCAACACCTAAACCACCAGTATCCTCCTCCAGGTCCAGCATGATCCAATGATCTCATTATCCCCTCTATGTATGTCATTATCTTTACCTCTCTTTTCCAGCTGTTTTAAACACTCTCTCGTTCCTCAGGAGGCCTTACCGTGATGTTATTTCACTGGAGTTAGATTCTTCCCTCGTTCCATTGTCTCAGAGGATGCGTCCCAACCTATTCCCTACACAGTGTACTAGATTTCACCAGAGCCCTATGGAGCCTAATAAATCGTAGTGCATTTTGTAGGGGATAGAATTCCATGTGGGATGCAGCCAGTCTGTTTGGTAAAGCCACTAATGACTCAGACATATATCTAGTCATTTCTTCAGATCTATGTTACTGTATTGTCAGACTCCAGCCACCCTAGTCATAGACTGTTCTCCCACGGCAAGCGGTACCGGAGCACCAAGTCTAGGTCCAAAATTATCCTTAACGGCTTCTACCCCCAAGCCATAAGACTCCTGAACATCTACTCAAATGGCTACCCAGACTATTTGCATTGCCCCCCCCCTCTCTTTTTATGCTGCTGCTACTCTCTGTTATTATCTATGCATAAGTCACTTTAATAACTCTACCTACATGTACATGTTACCTCAAATAACCGGTGCCCCCGCACATTGACTCTGTACCGGGACCCCTGTATATAACCTCACTGTTATTTTACTGCTGCTCTTTAATTGTTTGTTACTTTTATTCTTATTTCTGTAGGTATTTTTCTTAATAAAAGGGGCTTGTAAGTATGCATTTCACTGTTGTATTTGCATGTGACAAATAACATTTGATTTGATTTGATTTACACTGTATATCTAAATTTTTGTGTGTAATTCTGTGTTGTGTGTGTGTGTATTGTACCAGTACACACACAGACCTCCCATTGATCTGCCTGGGCCTTTATGATGATGTTGATCTACAGTATTATAGGATTTAGCTGCCTAGGACAATTGCATGGCAAGACACCAACGTTACGTGTGTTTCCCTCTTTTTCTGATGTCCTACGGGTTGATCGTTTTCAGTCTCTCGGTCCCAGCTTTGATGCACCTGTACTGACCTCGCCTTCTGGATGGCAGCGGGGTGAACAGGCAGTTCGGGGTTGATGTCCTTGATGATCTTTATGGCCTTCCAGCATCGGGTGGTGTAGGTGTCCTGGAGGGCAGGTAGTTTGCCCCGGTGATGTTGTGCAGACCTCACTTTTTTAAACATGAAAAGATCCCATGACTCCGGAACTGAAGGTTGCATGTTCAATGCCAGTGGTAGACACTTGTTTAGTATGTTCTTGTTTTAATCCTATCCCAAACCCTAACCCTTACCGTAACCATTCAGAATGAATGCCTGAACTTAATGTTTTAACCCTAACCAAAACCTTAACTTCCAAATTTGACGTTTGGAGAAACGGAACGATGAGGAACAGGAGGAGCAACAACAACAAAAAATTGACGTTTGGAGAAAAGTGCAAAAACGTCTAATTCTCCAGTGTTACTGTGAGAGCTTGTTGCATATTTAACACAATGATTGTATTCATATGAATTTCCTTCACAGTAATCACTTTCAAGGAACACATTGCATTGTGTCATCACTACAGTCATTGGAATTTATAAGACATCACCACATAAGTCATACTAAGGAGGTTATGTCCCATGTCTGTGTCTGAAATGGGACCATATTCCCTATGTAGTACACTACTTTTGACCAGGGCCCTGGAAAAACTAGTGCACTATGTAGGGAATAGCCTCAGCCCAAGTGTGAGCTGTTCTGTGGACTGATTGGTGGTGTGAAGACACGCACACCATCCACAGGAAGTGGCTGAGTATAAACAGGAAGTTGAGAGGACAGCGAGATGTGATTGTGTAAGGGGGGATGCAGACAGAGAACACGCGCGTCAAGCATGCACAAACTCACAAACACATACATGCATGCACGCATACGTACACTCACATTCATACACGCACACATTTCCGCACAAACATATATGCATGCATGCACTTGCACACACACCTGTGTCTGTGTCTATTTCCATCTATCTGTTTTTCTTCCTGTCTGTCTGTCTTCCTGTCTGTCTGTCTGTCTGTCTGTCTGTCTGTCTGTCTGTCTGTCTGTCTGTCTGTCTGTCTGTCTGTCTGTCTGTCTGTCTGTCTGTCTGTCTGTCTGTCTGTCTGTCTGTCTGTCTGTCTGTCTGTCTGTCTGTCTGTCTATATGTGTCAGGGTCAATGATGTGCTTTCGCTCTCCTCTCCTTCCGCTCTCTTTCTCTCTCTCTCTCTCTCTCTCTCTCTCTCTCTCTCTCTCTCTCCTTCCCCTCTCTCTCTCTCTCTCTCTCTCTCTCTCTCTCTCTCTCTCTTTCTCTCTACCCCATTCTCCCATCGCGCTTTGCACACTCTTTGCCTTCTCTAGCCTTTTGTGAGCCCCAAGCGAGATTTGGTTGGGCCATTTTAGTGGCCCCTTGTTGATGACAGATAGAAAAATAATGTTTTAAAGCTAATTTCCTGCAATTCTAGACATTTTGCGTGAAAGTGACTAACAAAATCAATGGCGGACCCCTAGAGGCACATGCCCTGCGTGCCTGGTCAGTAATCAGTCATGATTACTACAAATTTAGATAGCTGGCCATACTAACTTACCAATCTAGAACTTGTTAGCTGACATAGCTAATTGGGTGACTGTCAGTGACTTGTGTTTTCTACTATTCTAACTCTCAACAGTAAGTTGAGACCCTGACTGAGTAAAATATATATATATACGTATATGCATATCAGTCCCAGCCAAACGTTTGGACACACCTACACATGTATTTATTTTTACAATTTTATACATTGTAAAATAATAATGAAGACCTCAAAACTATTAAATAACGCACATGAAATCATGTAGTAACCAAAAAAGGGTTAAACACATTTTAGATTCTTCAAAGTAGCCACCTTTTGCCTTGTTGACAGATTTGCACACTCTTGGCCTTCTCTCAACCAGCTTCACCTGGAATGCTTTTCCAACAGTCTTGAAGGACATCCAACATATGCTGAACAATTGTTGGCTGCTTTTCCATTACTCTGCAGTCCAACTCATCCCAAACCGTCTCAATTGGGTTGAGGTCGGGTAAATTTGGAGGCCAGGTCATCTGATGCAGCACTCCATCATTCTCTTTCTTGGTCAGATAGCTCTAACACAGCCTGGAGGTGTGTTTTGGGTCATTGTCCTGTTGAAAAACTGTCACGTATACTCCCTCTCCGGCGCTTGAGGTCGTCAGGCTGCTCGTTATTACGCACACCTGTCACCATCATCACGCGCATCAGCGCCTCATCAGTCTCACCTGGACTCCATCACCTGCCTGATTACCTTCCCTATATATGTCACTCCCTTTGGTTCTTTCCCTAGGCATTATTGTTTCTGATCGTGATTCATATCTCTACGCTTTTCGTGTTTCTTGTTTTGTTCCATGTTAATGTATTTATTCAATTATTCACTTCCTGTACTTGCTTCCTGACTGCCACTGTACACGTTACAAAAACAAATGATAGTCCCACTAAGTGCAAAGCAGATGAGTATCACTGCATAATCCTATGGTAGCCATGCTGGTTAATTGTGCCTAAATAATACTAAATAAATAAATGACAGTGTCACCAGCAAAGCACTCCCACGCCATCACACCTCTTCCTCCATGCTTAACGGTGGAAATCACACATGCGGAAATCATCCGTACACCTACTCTGCGTCTCACAAAGAAAGACACATAGGTTTGAACCAAAAATCTAAAATCTGGACTCATCAGACCAAAGGACAGTTTTCCACCGGTCTAATGTCTGTTGCTCATGTTTCTTGGCCCAAGCAAGTCTCTTCATATTATTGGTGTCCTTTAGTAGTGGTTTCGTTGCCGCATTTTGACCACGAAGGCCTGATTGACGGAGTCTCCTCTGAACAGTTGATGTTGAGATGTGTCTGTTAACTGAACTCTGTGGAGCATTTACAGTTGAAGTCGGAAGTTTACATACACCTTAGACAAATACATTTAAACTCAGTTTTTCACCATTTCTGACATTTAATCCTAGTAAAACTTCCCTACTGTAGGTCAGTTAAGATCACATTATTTTTAGAATGTAAAATGTCAGAATAATAATAGAGAGAATGATTTATTTCAGCTTTTATTTCTTTCATCACATACCCAGTAGGTCAGAAGTTTACATACACTCAATTAGTATTTGGTAGCATTGCCTTGAAATTGTTTAACTTGGGTCAAACGTTTCGGGTAGCCTTCCAAAAGCTTCCCACAATAAGTTGGGTGAATTGTGGCCCATTCCTCCTGACAGAGCTGGTGTAACTGAGTCAGGTTTGTAGGCCTCCTTGCTCAAACAAGCTTATTCAGTTCAGCCCACACATTTTCTATGGGATTGAGGTCAGAGCTTTGTGATGGCCACTCCAATACCTTGACTTTGTTGTCCTTAAGCCATTTTGCCACAACTTTGGAAGTATGCTTGGGGTCATTGTCCATTTGGAAGAACTAATTGCGATCAAGCTTTAACTTCCTGACTGATGTCTTGAGATGTTGCTTCAATATATCCACATAATTTTCCATCCTCATGATGCTTTTGATTTTCCCAAGTAAAGAGGCACTGAGTTTGAAGATAGGCCTTGAAATACATCCACAGGTACACCTCCAATTGACTCAAATGATGTCAATTAGCCAGAAGCTTCTAATGCCATGACATAATTTTCTAGAATTTTCCAAGCTGTTTAATGTTCAACTTAGTGTATGTAAACTTCTGACCCACTGGAATTGTGATACAATGATTTATAAATTAAATAATCTGTCTGTAAACAATTGTTGGAAAAATTACTTGTCATGCCAACTTGCCCAATCTATAGTTTGTTAACAAGAAACTTGTGGAGTGGTTGAAAAACTAGTTTTAATGAATCCAACCTAAATGTATGTAAACTTTCAACTTCAACTGTATTTGGGCTTCAATTTCTGAGGCTGGTAACTCTAATGAACGTATCCTCTGCCTTGTGGTAACTCTGGGTCTCCCTTTCCTGTGGTGGTCCTCATGAGAGCCAGTTTCATCATAGCGCTTGATGGTTTTTGCGACTGCACTTGAAGGAATGACTGACCTTCATGTCTTAAAATGATGATGGACTGTCGTTTCTCTTTGCTTATTTGAGCTGTTCCTTCGATAATATGGACTTGGTCTGTTACCAAATAGGGCCCCTTACCTGATTAGCTCAAATGCATTACAGTTTTTTTTCAATTGCTAACATCCATTGGACAAAACTGAAGTCACATTGTCAAAACTCTTCACACAGTCAGCGAAACAGAAGTGTATCTGGACCAAACTGTCAATCATTTTTAATTGCTTTCAAACATAATGCGTTCAATGACCACATTCTCTGAAATCCATGAACCATCTTCTCATTGAGTCTGGGGAACGGGCAGGCCAGTCCATAGCATCAATGCCTTCCTCTTGCAGGAACTGCTGACACACTCCAGACACATGAGGTCTAGCATTGTCTTGCATTAGGAGGAACCCAGGGCCAACCGCACCAGCATATGGTCTCACAAGGGGTCTGAGGATCTCATCTCGGTACCTAATGGCAGTCAGGCTACCTCTGGCGAGCACATGGAGGGCTGTGCGGCCCCCCAAAGAAATGCCACCCCACACCATGACTGACCCACCACCAAACCGGTCATGCTGGAGGATGTTGCAGGCAGCAGAATGTTCTCCACGGCGTCTCCAGACTCCGTCACGTCTGTCACATGTGCTCAGTGTGAACCTGCTTTTATCTGTGAAGAGCACAGGTCGCCAGTGGTGAATTTGCCAATCTTGGTGTTCTCTGGCAAATGCCAAACGTCCTGCACGGTGTTGGACTGTAAGCACAACCCCCACCTGTGGATGTCGGGCCATCATACCACCCTCATGGAGTCTGTTTCTGACCGTTTGAGTAGACACATGCACATTTGTGGCCTGCTGGAGGTCATTTTGCAGGGCTCTGGCAGTGCTCCTCCTGCTCCTCCTTGCACAAAGGCGGAGGTAGCGGTCCTGCTGCTGGGTTGTTGCCCTCCTACGAACTCCTCCACGTCTCCTGATGTACTGGCCTGTCTCCTGACCCCTCACAGTACTGTACAGTATGCAATCTAACAATATATGTAAATGTTTTGTTTTGTTTAACACTTTTATGGTTACTACATGATTCCATATGTGTTATTTCATAGTTTGAATGTCTTCACTATTATTCTACAATGTAGAAAATAGTAAAAACTACAGAAAAACCCTTGAATGAGTAGGTGTGTCCAACCTTTTGACTGGTACTGTACATACAGTACATGCATACAGTGCATTGGGAAAGTTTTCAGACCCCTTGACTTTTTCCACATTTTGTTATGTTACAGCCTTATCCTAAAATGGATGAAATCATTTTTTCTCCTCATCCATCTAAACAACACCCCATAATGACAAATCAAACACAGGTTTGTAGACATTTTTGCAAAAACAAATATCATATTCACATAAGTATTCTCACATTTTACTCAGTACTTTGTTGAAGTACCTTTGGCAGTGATTACAGCCTCGAGTCTTTTGGGGTATGATGCTACACCTGTATTTGGTGAGTTTCTCACATTCTTCTCTGCAGATCCTCTCAAGCCCTGTCAGGTGGACTCCAATCAAGTTGTAGAAACATCTCAAGGATGATCAATGGAAACAGAATGCACTTGAGCGCAATTTCGAGTCTCATATCAAAGGGTCTGAATACTTATGTAAATAAGTTATTTCAGTTGGGGTTTTTTGCAAACATTTCTAAAAACCTGCTTTCACTTTGTCCTTGTGGGTTGTTGTGTGTAGTCTTATTTTTCTTTTTATAATCTATTTTTTTTAATTAAATGTGTGGACTGTAGATTCCACAATACAACAGCAGTAGTGTTGTACCTGTATATGTGATTATATGTATTATTATAATAACTACTGAAATGAAATGGATTTCATTATCCTCATTGCATTGTACTGTATTCACTGAAATGCTGTACAACTATACTGCCTTGGCAATACCTACTAATTATATTTCATGCCAATAAAGAAATCTGAATTTGAATTTGACAGAGAGAGATGGAGAGAGAGAGAAAGAAAGGGAGCGAGAGAGAGATTGAGAAATAGAAAGAAAGAAAGGGAGAGAGAGAGTAAGCAGAGTTGTGTGTGTGTGTGGGTTATGTGTGTGTATATGTGTGTGGGGGGTTATGTGTGGGGTATATGTGTGTGTGGGGGGTTATGTGTGTGTTTGCTCTCTCCTGGTCTGTATGTAAGTGAAGGTGCATTCCAGAGATACCTCCACCTCCCAGTCAATCTCTCGGTTGTTCTCTCTCTTTTAGCCACTCCACCTGTTTCCCCTTTTCAATATTTCTCTCACAGCCTCTCTCTTTCAGTCATGCCCTGTCATCCCCCTCCTCCCCTTTCTTTCAGTCATACCCTGTCATCCCCCTTCTCCCCTCTCTTTCAGTCATGCCCTGTCATCCCCCTCCTCCCTCTCTTTCAGTCATACCCTGTCATCCCCCTCCTCCTCTCTCTTTCAGTCATACCCTGTCCCCCCCTCCTCCTCTCTCTTTCAGTCATACCCTGTCATACCCCTCCTCCCCTCTCTTTCAGTCATACCCTGTCCCCCCCTCCTCCTCTCTCTTTCAGTCATACCCTGTCATCCCCCTCCTCCCCTCTCTTTCAGTCATACCCTGTCCCCCTCCTCCTCTCTCTTTCAGGCATACCCTGTCATACCCCCCTCCCCTCTCTTTCAGTCATACCCTGTCCCCCCTCCTCCTCTCTCTTTCAGTCATACCCTGTCATCCCCTCCTCCCCTCTCTTTCAGTCATACCCTGTCTCCCCTCTCCTCCAGTCATCCCCTGTCATCCCCCCTCCTCCCCTCTCTTTCAGTCATACCCTTGTCACCCCCCTCCTCCCTCTCTTTCAGTCATACCCTGTCTCCCCTCTCCTCCAGTCATACCCTGTCACCCCCTCCTCCCCTCTCTTTCAGTCATACCCTGTCACCCCCTCCTCCCTCTCTTTCAGTCATACCCTGTCACCCCCTCCTCCCCTCTCTTTCAGTCATACCGTCACCCCCTCCTCCCCTCTCTTTCAGTCATATCCCTGTCATCCCCCTCCTCCCTCTCTTTCAGTCATTCCCTGTCATCCCCTCCTCCTCCTCTCTTATCAGTCATTCCCTGTCATCCCCCTCCTCCCTCTCTTTCAGTCATACCCTGTCATCCCCCTCCTCCCTCTCTTTCAGTCATTCCCTGTCATCCCCCTCCTCCCTCTCTTTCAGTCATTCCCTGTCATCCCCCTCCTCCCTCTCTTTCAGTCATACCCTGTCATCCCCCTCCTCCCTCTCTTTCAGTCATACCCTGTCATCCCCCTCCTCCCTCTCTTTCAGTCATACCCTGTCATCCCCTCCTCCTCTCTCTTTCAGTCATGCCCTGTCATCCCCCTCCTCCCCTCTCTTTCAGTCATACCCTGTCCCCCCCTCTCTCTCTTCCAGTCATCCCTGTCATCCCCCTCCTCCCCTCTCTTTCAGTCATACTCTGTCTCCCCTCTCCTCCAGTCATCCCCTGTCATCCCCCTCCTCCCCCTCTCTTTCAGTCATACCCTGTCTCCCCTCTCCTCCAGTCATACCCTGTCATCCCCCCCTCCTCTCCTCTTTTCAGTCATACCCTGTCATCCCCCCCTCCTCCCTCTCTTTCAGTCATTCCCTATCATCCCCCCCTCCTCCCCTCTCTTTCAGTCAATCCCTGTCACCCCCTCCTCCCCTCTCTTTCAGTCAATCCCTGTCATCCCCCTCCTCCCTCTCTTTCAGTCATTCCCTGTCATCCCCCTCCTCCCCTCTCTTTCAGTCATACCCTGTCACCCCCCCCCTCCTCCATTCCCTCTCTTTCGGTCATTCCCTGTCATCCCCCCTCCTCCCCTCTCTTTCAGTCATACCCTGTCATCCCCCCCTCCTCCGCTCTCTTTCAGTCATTCCCTGTCATCCCCCCTCCTCCAGTCTACCCTGTCTCCCCTTTCAGTCATACCCTGTCTCCCCTCTCCTCCAGTCATTCCCTGTCATCCCCCTCCTCCCCTCTCTTTCAGTCATACCCTGTCTCCCCCTCCTCCCCTCCAGTCATACCCTGTCATCCCCCTCCTCCCCTCTCCTCCAGTCATACCCTGTCACCCCCCTCCTCCCTCATCTTTCAGTCATACCCTGTCATCCCCCCCTCCTCCCATCCTTCAGTCATACCCTGTCACCCCCCTCCTCCCTCCTCTTTCAGTCATTCCCTGTCATCCCCCTCCTCCCCTCTCTTTCAGTCATTCCCTGTCACCCCCCCTCCTCCTCCTCCTCCAGTCATACCCCCCCCCTCCAGTCACCCCCCCTCCCCCTCCTCCAGTCATACCCTGTCCCCCCCCGTCATACCCTGTCCCCCTCCTCCAGTCATACCCTGTCCCCCTCCTCCAGTCATACCCTGTCCCCCCTCCTCCAGTCATACCCTGTCCCCCCCTCCTCCAGTCATACCCTGTCCCCCTCTCCTCCAGTCATACCCTGTCCCCCCCATCAATATGTGTATGTATTCTCTCCCCATGATGCATTTCATGTACTGTACATCTCTATATTCTTAGTATTATAGTCACATTTCTGCAAATAACCACATTTCTGTAATTTTACCCCGAAGAACCAACAAGACATTTCTATTTACCTCTGAGTCGAGCAAATATTCTCGCAGGAAAGAGTTGTGGGCTCAACTCAAAACTAAGTTTGGGGAGATTTGTTCTACTCTGTTGCAGGAATATTTTCCTACATTTGCTTGCAGAAATATTAGACTTTGCCTTATGCTTTTACTCAATTCATGAAAAGTACTTTCAGTTATTTCTGTCAATGTTGTCTTTTTATGGTCCTCTGTTTAGGAACAAATAACCGTACAGCAGGCAAGACAAAAAAACAGGACTTCTATAACAGCCATCTCTTTCCTATATCCTAAGGTACTTAGAGTAAAACTCAGTCGAGGGCCTGGGGCCACAGCAGGTGTGAAGAACATATGGACAAGTCCCAGGTCCCTACAATTACAGGTGTGTGTGTGTGTGTGTGTGTGTGTGTGTGTGTGTGTGTGTGTGTGTGTGTGTGTGTGTGTGTGTGTGTGTGTGTGTGTGTGTGTGTGTGTGTGTGTGTGTGTGTGTGTGCGTAAGGGGGTCCAGCAGGAAGGTGGTTTTCTCTTCACAAGGCAGTGATTTATTTTAACAACAGAAGACCTGTGGAAATGTAACCGCACCAATTTGTGAACAAGTTTACCCTCTTTCTTTCTATCTCTCTTTCTCTCAGTCATGAAAGAGTGTAGTGAAAGATGGAGGAAAGAAGAGAGGAGAAGGATATGGGGATTTTCTTGGCACCCTGGGCTATGTATTCTGGCAGAAAGGTTGAGAGAGACACACACACCTTATAGGAACCTATAGGACACGTTGTATTTATGTTGGGAATGGATCAGAGGAGGAGACAAGGGATGGATTGATGTTTGGGAGAGAGAAGCGAGAGCGATTGAAGAGAGGAAGAGAGGGGTGAGAAGAGGAGAAGAGGAGTGAAGGAGTGGAAGAGGATTCCACCCCCTGAATGTGACCTCTCCAAACATTCAGAGAAACTTGAGGGAGGAAAATAGAACAGAAAAATAAAGAAAAAAAAGTTACTTTTTTTTCTTTATGATATTTAAAAGAGAGAGAGAAAGATACAGAGAGAAAGATACAGAGAGAAAGATACAGAGAGAAAGACACAGAGAGAAAGATACAGAGAGAAAGATACAGAGAGAAAGAGACAGAGAGAAAGACACAGAGAGAAAGAGACAGAGAGAAAGACACAGAGAGAAAGAGACAGAGAGAAAGACACAGAGAGAAAGAGACAGAGAGAAAGACACAGAGAGAAAGAGACAGAGAGAAAGATACAGAGAGAAAGACACAGAGAGAAAGAGAGAAAGATACAGAGAGAAAGATACAGAGAGAAAGATACAGAGAGAAAGACACAGAGAGAAAGACAGAGAGAAAGACACAGAGAGAAAGAGACAGAGAGAAAGAGAGAAAGACACAGAGAGAAAGAGAGAAAGACACAGAGAAAGAAAGACACAGAGAGAAAGACAGAGAAAGAGAGAAAGATACAGAGAGAAAGAGAAAGACACAGAGAGAAAGACACAGAGAGAAAGACACAGAGAGAAAGACACAGAGAGAAAGACACAGAGAGAAAGACACAGAGAGAAAGACACAGAGAGAAAGACACAGAGAGAAAGAGAGAGAAAGACACAGAAAGAAGACAGAGAGAAAGATACAGAGAGAAAGACACAGAGAGAGAAAGACACAGAGAGAAAGACACAGAGAGAAAGACACAGAGAGAAAGACACAGAGAGAAAGATATAGAGAGAAAGACAGAGAGAAAGACACAGAGAGAAAGACACAGAGAGAAAGACACAGAGAGAAAGACACAGAGAGAAAGACACAGAGAGAAAGACACAGAGAGAAAGACACAGAGAGAAAGACACAGAGAGAAAGACACAGAGAGAAAGACACAGAGAGAAAGACACAGAGAAAGACACAGAGAGAAAGACACAGAGAGAAAGACACAGAGAGAAAGATATAGAGAGAAAGACACAGAGAGAAAGACACAGAGAGAAAGACACAGAGAGAAAGACACAGAGAGAAAGACACAGAGAGAAAGATATAGAGAGAAAGATATAGAGAGAAAGACACAGAGGAAGACACAGAGAGAAAGAGAGAGAAAGAGAGAGAAAGAGAGAGAAAGAGAGAGAAAGACACAGAGAGAAAGACACAGAGAGAAAGAGACAGAGAGAAAGATATAGAGAGAAAGATATAGAGAGAAAGACACAGAGAGAAAGACACAGAGAGAAAGACACAGAGAGAAAGCGAGACAGAGAGATGGAGAGTTAGAGAGAGAGAGAGAGAGAGAGAGAGAGAGAGAGAGAGAGATGGGTTTAGAGAGTTTAGAGAGAGAGAGAAGGAGAGAGAGAGAGAGAGGAGAGAGAGAGAGAGAGAGAGAGAGAGAGAGGGAGAGAGAGAGGGAGAGGTGGGATAGAGAGAGATGGGAGGAGAGGGACCCTCATTAGAAATTCCCACTGAACCGAGCCGCCCTTACGATCAAACACCGCAATACATGTGTTTTGAATGTAGCTTCAGGACAGGTAATCAAGTACCTGCCCCGGTCATTAACTAACAAGGTTCTGACCCTAAGGCTAAACCTGACTCTGGTCAGCCAAAATTAGAATGTTAGTCAGGTGGAGAGCAACATGGAAAGACAAGCAGAATCTGTGATTCAAATTGACTACAGGAAGGCTGGTAGAGAGATCTACTGTATTTATAGATGAACAAGTCAATATTTGAGCATGGAAAGAGTGCTGTATCTAGGTTTGATTAGGAGGGAGGGAGGGAGGGAGGGAGGGAGGGAGGGAGGGAGGGAGGGAGGGAGGGAGGGAGGGAGGGAGGGAGGGAGGGAGGGAGGGAGGGAGGGAGGGAGGGAGGGAGGGAGGGAGTAAATGAAGACAGCTACATTAAACACTGAGTTCAAGAACCTGTCAGTCATGTAAGAGTAGCTACACTCTTAGGAAAAAAAATGCTGTTTAGAACCTAAAAGGGTTCTTTGGCTGTCTCCATAGGAGAACCCTTTGAAGAACCCTTTTTTGTTTCCAGGTAGAACCCTTTTGCCTTTTTCCACAGAGTGTTCTTCATGGAACCCAAAAGGGTTCTACCTGGAACCAAAAAAAGGTTATCTTATGGGGACAGCAGAAGAACCCTTTCAAACCCTTTGTCTAAGAATTGCTTGTGTAACTATCTTAGCTGGCATGCCTGCTGGCAAGGTTGGGAGACTTTCGAAAAGCAAGCAGTAACTAAATGTATTGAATAAGACTTACATCCTTTTCTCATTTCAGCAGAGCTGCAGATAAGCATATTTAGTTCCTTTAAATAAGAACCACCAATCAGGAGAATACAGACAGCGATGCAGGTATGCTTAAATATGCAGAAAAGTAAACTTTTTTTTTTTTTACATAGAATTAAGAACAATTATTATGGATCTAGATTCCAGGAAAGATTTGAGGTGTTAGATTTTTTTTTAAATCCAATTTATGGACAGGGGGACAAAGCCTGCCTCCAGACCCCCCTCTGATTGTTTGGGGTGTATGACGCCCCTGCATCTAACGGGTGGGCGTGTGGTTTGGAAGGGTGTGGGACATTGTTTTACAGATAACGTTGAAGTTTTACGTTGAAGGACGGGATGGGAGATAAGTACTGGATGAGAGCCCAATCCAGTCCAATCTAGTCCAGATAGCGAGGATGATGATGATGATGATGTGTTTGGGAAAGGCCATATAAAATCAAGGCAACGGCATCCGCCTCCACGGTAACAAGGAAAAATGCTGCTGTTAAACTTCCTGTTTTTCCCCTGGCTGAGAGGCTGTGTCCCTCGTCACACACACACACGTACACACACACACGCGCGCGCGCGCGCGGGCACGCACGAACACACACACACATACACACACACACACACACACACACACACAACACACACACATACTCTCTCACTGTAGGAATCAACATAGGGCACATACAGGTCACACACAGTAAAGTACACACAGACTTGTTCAGTACACATAATGAATAGGTGTTCAGTGACAACCTTCAATATAATGCTGCTCCGGTCTGTCCTTCATTTCTTCTTCTCTGTCACCATTCTCTCATAATTCTCTCATCCTCCTCTTATCCTTCTCTCATCCCTTTGTCCTCTCATCCTTCCCCTCCTCTCTGTCCTGTCCTTGTACTGTATGCTGTGGTGTGGTACACACATGCATAAACACACACACACGTAACGCTATAGCTTGTGTCATTGTGTTGTTTGTATATTAAGCTGCCCGGTGTTCACTTCCTGGAAAACACAAACAATACAGCCTCCCTCTCTCTCACCCTCCTCCTCACCTATCCTCCCCCTTTCACCCCCGCTCAACCTCCTCTCTCACCCTCCTCCTCACCTATCCTTCCCTTTCACCCCCGCTCAACCTCCTCTCTTACCCTCCTCCTCACCTATCATCCCCCTTTCACCCCCGCTCAACCTCCTCTCTCACCCTCCTCCTCACCTATCCTCCCCCTTTCACCCCGCTCAACCTCCTCTCTCACCCTCCTCCTCACCTATCCTCCCCCTTTCACCCCCCTCCCTCACTCAACCTCCTCCCCTTTCACCCCGCTCAACCTCCACCTACCCTCCTCCCCCTATCCTTCCTTTCACTCAACCTCCTCTCTCACTCTCCTCCTCACCTATCCTCCCCCTTTCACCCCCGCTCAACCTCCTCTCTCACCCTCCTCCTCACCTATCCTCCCCCTTTCACCCCCGCTCAACCTCCTCTCTCACCCTCCTCCTCACCTATCCTCCCCCTTTCACCCCGCTCAACCTCCTCTCTCACTCTCCTCCTCACCTATCCTCCCCCTTTCACCCTGCTCAACCTCCTCTCTTACCCTCCTCCTCACCTATCATCCCCCTTTCACCCCGCTCAACCTCCTCTCTCACCCTCCTCCTCACCTATCCTCCCCCTTTCACCCTGCTCAACCTCCTCTCTCACCCTCCTCCTCACCTATCCTCCCCCTTTCACCCTGCTCAACCTCCTCTCTCACTCTCCTCCTCACCTATCCTCCCCCTTTCACCCTGCTCAACCTCCTCTCTTACCCTCCTCCTCACCTATCATCCCCCTTTCACCCCGCTCAACCTCCTCTCTCACCCTCCTCCTCACCTATCCTCCCTATTTCACCCCGCTCAACCTTCTCTCTCAACCTCCTCTCTCACCCTCCTCCTCACCTATCCTCCCTGTTTTACCCAGCTCAGCCTCCTCTCTCACCCTCCTCCTCACCTCTCCTCCCTGTTTCACCCCACTCAGCCTCCTCTCTCATCCTCCTCCTCACCTATCCTCCCCCTTTCACCCCGCTCAGCCTCCTCTCTCACCCTCCTCCTCACCTCTCCTCCCTGTTTCACCCCACTCAACCTCCTCTCTCACCCTCCTCCTCACCTCTCCTCCCCCTTTCTCCCCCCTCAGATTCCTCTCACCCATCTGTGACTATGAAACGCTCCTACTATGTACCCTCCTCCTATCCTCTTCTCCCTCTCTCCATGCCCAGAGTGTTCCGTCATTCATTATTTTTCAAAAAGAAAGAAAATCTTTGAGAAGGAAACAGAGGAGTGATTCACAGAGCAGCAACAATACCACGTCAGCCATGTTTCCTCTTTCCTCTTTGCAGCCAAACTGAAACAATCAGAGACAGGTTTTTCCCAATATGGAATATGATCCAATACATAATCCCCATTCCAAATGGGGAATGGGAAAGAAACAAATGGGATTTTCCCACTAGTCACTTACTTAATGCCTGATTTAAAGTGGAAGTGAAAACATGTTGAACCTCTATGCAGATATGAAACAAACAGACAATCATAATGTCAGTCAAAAATATAAAATGGCCAGTTTATGCTACTAAACCAACTTTATAAGAGATTGAAAGAAATAGGTTATATTAGACTCAACATTCCATGATGTACAGTAAAGCATTCTGTAACGTAACAGTTTGTCACAAACGCTCTAGATAACATGTAAACAGCCTAACCAGCTCTGCTACGGCGAGTAAAATGGTCAGAGTGAGGTGTTTTCTCATTTGTGTCAGAAGATGTAATAAAAAGTGTCATATTCTTCCTGGGGGTGTATTTGAACAGATAAGATTCCATGTTGCAACAAATACCTGAATCAAATACATGTTGGTCAAACTGAATCAAATACATGTTGGTCAAACTGAATCAAATACATGTTGGTCAAACTGAATCAAATACATGTTGGTCAAACTGAATCAAATAAATGCTGGTCTAACTCAATCAAATACATAATGGTCAAACTGAATCAAATACGTCCTGGTCAAACTGAATCAAATAAATGCTGGTCTAACTCAATCAAATACATAATGGTCAAACTGAATCAAATACTTCCTGGTCAAACTGAATCAAATACATGCTGGTCTAACTCAATCAAATACATGCTGGTCAAACTTAATATACAGTGGGTAGACACATCCTCTGGTAGGCAGCCCACTGGGATGGTGCAACAGCTGTTTGTTGCCCCCCATGTCTGGTGGGGACTCAGGAAGTGGGACCAGGAAGAAGCTTATTGAACTTAATTCATTAGATTAGGAAGTCCGACAGAACCTTGTTTATTCATTAATTAAAGAGAGAGAGAGTTCCTGTTGATAGATAGGAAGGAGGAGAGGAGAAATGAGGACAGGAAAAAAAGGAGAGGAGATGACACAACACACTACAACAGAGAGAGAAAAGAGAAGAGAAGGAGAAATCGTTAACCACCCCGTCTAACCAGGTCTAACCAAGACTTAAACCCATCTTTTTCTCTCTCTCTGTTTTGAGCGTTATAGTGTAGTCACACGAACTGCCTGTATTGGGTGCGTCCCAAATGGAACACTATTCCTTATATAGTGCAATACTATTTAGGACCATAGAGGCCCTGGTCAAAAGTAGTGCACTTCCTATACCTTGTCTTGGTCAACAGCCGACAGTTATGAAAACAGTTAGTGAATTAGAGAGGCTAGGGAATAGATCAATACACTACACACTTAGACAAAAGGGTTCCAAAGGGGTTCTTAGGCTTTCCCCATAGAATAACCCTTTTTGATTCCAGGTAGAACCCTTTTTTGTTCCAAGTAGAACCATTTTTGGGTTCCATGTATAACCCTCTGTGGAAAAGGGTTCTTCAAAGGGTTCTCCTATGTAGAAAGCCGAGGAACTCTTTTTTTTCTAAGAGTTTAAAAACACCAACCATACACACACAATAAAAAATGTTATTAAAATTGTACTGCTTGTTGGACTTTCTCTGAACAATTGTCTTGGTGTGGAAGAATTGTTTTTGTATTAATTTTTAGCATACAGTGTAGCTCAGTATTTCAATTGTTTGTTTAGAGTCTTTTTTGCACATCTTTGACAGGGGATCCAGTGACTCTGGACTTTACTGAGTATGCACACTGATATGTACAGTGAAATGCACACCGATATGTACAGTGATATGCACACTGATATTTACAGTGATATGCACACTGATATTTACAGTGGTAGGCACACTGATATGTACAGTGATATGCACACTGATATTTACAGTGATATGCACACTAATATGTACAGTGATATGCACACTGATATGTACAGTGATATGCACACTAATATGTACAGTGATATGCACACTAATATGTACAGTGATATGCACACTGATATGTACAGTGATATGCACACTAATATGTACAGTGATATGCACACTAATATGTACAGTGACATGCACACTAATATGTACAGTGACATGCACACTGATATGTACAGTGATATGCACACTGATATGTACAGTGATATGCACACTGATATTTACAGTGATATGCACACTAATATGTACAGTGATATGCACACTGATATGTACAGTGATATGCACACTAATATGTACAGTGATATGCACACTGATATGTACAGTGATATGCACACTAATATGTACAGTGACATGCACACTAATATGTACAGTGATATGCACACTGATATGTACAGTGATATGCACACTAATATGTACAGTGACATGCACACTAATATGTACAGTGAAATGCACACTGATATGTACAGTGATATGCACACTGATATTTACAGTGATATGCACACTGATATTTACAGTGGTATGCACACTGATATGTACAGTGATATGCACACTAATATGTACAGTGACATGCTCACTGATATTTACAGTGATATGCACACTGATATTTACAGTGATATGAACACTAATATGTACAGTGACATGCACACTAATATGTACAGTGATATGCACACTGATATGTACAGTGATATGCACACTAATATGTACAGTGATATGCACACTAATATGTACAGTGACATGCACACTAATATGTACAGTGATATGCACACTGATATGTACAGTGATATGCACACTAATATGTACAGTGACATGCACACTAATATGTACAGTGATATGCACACTGATATGTACAGTGATATGCACACTGATATTTACAGTGATATGCACACTGATATTTACAGTGATATGCACACTGATATGTACAGTGATATGCACACTAATATGTACAGTGACATGCTCACTGATATTTACAGTGATATGCACACTGATATTTACAGTGATATGCACACTAATATGTACAGTGACATGCACACTAATATGTACAGTGATATGCACACTGATATGTACAGTGATATGCACACTAATATGTACAGTGATATGCACACTAATATGTACAGTGACATGCACACTAATATGTACAGTGACATGCACACTAATATGTACAGTGATATGCACACTGATATGTACAGTGATATGCACACTGATATGTACAGTGATATGCACACTAATATGTACAGTGATATGCACACTAATATGTACAGTGATATGCACACTAATATGTACAGTGATATGCACACTGATATGTACAGTGATATGCACACTGATATGTACAGTGATATGCACACTGATATGTACAGTGATATGCACACTGATATGTACAGTGATATGCACACTGATATGTACAGTGATATGCACACTAAGTGACATGCACACTAATATGTACAGTGATATGCACACTGATATGTACAGTGATATGCACACTAATATGTACAGTGATATGCACACTAATATGTACAGTGACATGCACACTAATATGTACAGTGACATGCACACTAATATGTACAGTGATATGCACACTAATATGTACAGTGATATGCACACTGTACAGTGATATGCACACTGATATTTACAGTGATATGCACACTGATATTTACAGTGATATGCACACTAATATGTACAGTGATATGCACACTAATATGTACAGTGATATGCACACTAATATGTACAGTGATATGCACACTAATATGTACAGTGACATGCACACTGATATGTACAGTGATATGCACACTGATATTTACAGTGATATGCACACTGATATTTACAGTGATATGCACACTAATATGTACAGTGACATGCACACTAATATGTACAGTGATATGCACACTGATATGTACAGTGATATGCACACTAATATGTACAGTGATATGCACACTAATATGTACAGTGACATGCACACTAATATGTACAGTGATATGCACACTGATATGTACAGTGATATGCACACTGATATGTACAGTGATATGCACACTGATATGTACAGTGATATGCACACTAATATGTACAGTGATATGCACACTGATATGTACAGTGATATGCACACTAATATGTACAGTGATATGCACACTGATATGTACAGTGATATGCACACTGATATGTACAGTGATATGCACACTAATATGTACAGTGATATGCACACTGATATGTACAGTGATATGCACACTAATATGTACAGTGACATGCACACTAATATGTACAGTGATATGCACACTAATATGTACAGTGATATGCACACTAATATTTACAGTGATATGTACAGTGATATGCACACTGATATTTACAGTGATATGCACACTAATATGTACAGTGATATGTACACTAATATGTACAGTGATATGCACACTGATATTTACAGTGATATGAACACTGATATTTACAGTGATATGTACAGTAATAAGTACAGTGATATGCACACTGATATTTACAGTGATATGCTAACTTATATTTAAAGTGATATGTACACTGATAATTACAGTCATATGCAAACTGATATTTACAGTGATATGTACACTAATAAGTACAGTGATATGCACACTGATATTTACAGTGATATGCTCACTAATATTTACACTGATATGCACACTGATATTTACAGTAATATGCACACTGATATTTACAGTGATATTCACACTGATATTTACAGTGATATGCACACTGATATGTACAGTCATATGCACACTGATATTTACAGTGATATGTACACTGATAGGTAGAGTGATATGCACACTGATATATACACTGATATTTACAGTGATATGTACACTAATATGTACAGTACTATGCACACTAATATGTACAGTGATATGTACACTGATATTTACAGTCATATGCACACTGATATTTACAGTGATGTGTACACTAATATGTACAGTGATATGCACACTAATATGTACAGTGATATGTACACTGATATGTAGTGATATGCACACTGATATTTACAGTGATATGCACACTAATATGTACAGTGATATGCACACTGACATGTACAGTTATATGCACACTGATATGTACAGTGATATGCACACTGATATTTACAGTGATATGCACACTGATATGTACAGTGAAATGCACACTGATATGTACAGTGATATGCACACTGATATGTACAGTGATATGCACACTGATATTTACAGTGATATGCACACTGATATTTACAGTGATATGCACATTGATATGTACAGTGATATGCACACTGATATTTACAGTGATATGCACACTGATATTTACAGTGATATGCACACTGATATGTACAGTGATATGCACACTGATATTTACAGTGATATGCACATTGATCTTTACAGTCATATGCACACTGATATGTACAGTGATATGCACACTGATATTTACAGTCATATGCACACTGATATTTACAGTGATATGCACACTGATATGTACAGTGATATGCACACTGATATTTACAGTGATATGCACACTGATATTTACAGTGATATGCACACTGATATTTACATTGATATGCACATTGATATTTACAGTCATATGCACACTGATATGTACAGTGATATGCACACTGATATTTACAGTGATATGCACATTGATATGTACAGTGATATGCACACTGATATGTACAGTGATATGCACGCTGATATTTACAGTGATATGCACGCTGATATGTACAGTGATATGCACACTGATATTTACAGTGATATGCACATTGATATTTACAGTGATATGCACACTGATATGTACAGTGATATGCACACTGATATGTACAGTGATATGCACACTGATATTTACAGTGATATGCACACTGATATTTACAGTGATATGCACATTGATATTTACAGTGATATGCACACTGATATGTACAGTGATATGCACACTGATATTTACAGTGATATGCACACTGATATGTACAGTGATATGCACACTGATATTTACAGTGATATGCACACTGATATGTACAGTGATATGCACACTGATATGTACAGTGATATGCACACTGATATGTACAGTGATATGCACACTGATATGTACAGTGATATGCACACTGATATTTACAGTGATATGCACATTGATATTTACAGTGGAAAAGTATTTGCCACTTTCTGTTTTTCTCTATCTTTCTCTATTTTTTATATTGAATGTTATAAGATCTTCAACCAAAACCCAATATTAGATGAACCTGAGTTTACAAATGACAAAAAAAAATGTTTACATATTTGATTTATTTAATTAACAAAGTTATGCAACACCCAATTCCTTTGTGTGAAAAAGTAATTTCCCCCTTACACTCAATGTCTGGTTGTGCAATGACTGCAACCAAATGCTTCCACAGCGAATTCTTCAAATTCCTCCACATCGACTTGAGAGACTGATCAACAACTACAGGAAGTGTTTGGTTGGAGCCATTGCAGCTAAAGGGGGCAATGACTTCTTCAGACAGGGGCATTGGGTGTTGCATAACATTGTTTATTAAATAAACTAAATAAGTATGTCATTGTTGTGTTATTTGTTCACTCAGGTTCATTTTCTCTCATGTTAGGTTTTGGTTGAAGATCTAATAACATTCCGTATCAAAAATATCTGTGTGTAAATATATATATGTATGTATGTATGTATGTATGTATGTATGTATGTATGTATGTATGTATGTATGTATGTATGTATGTATGTATGTGTGTGTGTGTGTGTGTGTGTGTGTGTGTGTGTGTGTGTGTGTGTGTGTGTGTGTGTGTGTGTGTGTGTATGTATGTATGTATGTATGTATGTATGTATGTATGTATGTATGTCTGTGTGTGTGTCTGTATGTGTGTATGTATGTGTGTATGTATGTATGTATGTATGTATGTGTGTGTGTGTGTGTTTCTGTGTGTGTGTCTGTGTGTGTGTGTATGTATGTATGTATGTATGTGTGTGTGTGTGTGTGTGTGTGTGTGTGTGTGTGTGTGTGTGTGTGTGTGTGTGTGTGTGTGTGTGTGTGTGTGTGTGTGTGTGTGTGTGTGTGTGTGTGTGTGTGTGTGTGTGTGTGTGTCTGTGTGTATGTATGTATGTATGTATGTATGTATGTATGTATGTATGTATGTATGTATGTATGTATGTATGTATGTATGTATGTATGTATGGCAGAGGTGAGGACGGAGTCAGGCCCAGGACACAGAACTGAGTAAAATAACGTACTTTACTCGAAAATAATCAACCATAAATTCCACGCGGAAAACACACCATCACACAGAAGACTAAATACACTAGACAAGGAACAAACACGCACAAAACATAATGGGAACCAGAGGGATAAATAGGGAAATAATTATAACGTAATGGGAACCAGGTGTGTACAATCAAGACAAAACAAATGGAAAAAGAAACGTAGATCGGTGGCAGCTAGAAAGCCGGTGACGACGACCGCCAAACGCCACCCGAACAAGGAGAGGGAACAACTTCGGTGGAAGTTGTGACAGTATGTATGTATCTATGTATGTATGTTGTGTATTACGTCATGTTGTATGTTGTGTATTACATCCTGTTGTATGTTGTGTATTACATCATGTTGTATGTTGTGTATTACATCATGTTGTATGTTGTGTATTACATCATGTTGTATGTTGTGTATTACATCATGTTGTATGTTGTGTATTACATCATGTTGTATGTTGTGTCTGGACACCAGGAAGAGTAGTTGTAGCTTTTGCAACAGCTAATGGGGATCCTAACCACATCATAAATAAGTAAATGACCTAACAATCCAGACAGACAGTGCCCCACGGACACACAGAGGAGTGCATACACACAAATACATGCAGGTACGCACTCCCATAGGACACACACACACATACATGCAGGTACGCACTCCCATAGGACACACACACATACATGCAGGTACGCACTCCCATAGGACACATACAGTGCCTTGCGAAAGTATTCGGCCCCCTTGAACTTTGCGACCTTTTGCCACATTTCAGGCTTCAAACATAAAGATATAAAACTTTATTTTTTTGTGAAGAATTAACAAGTGGGACACAATCATGAACTGGTGTTACGTTCCCCAGATTATGTGTTGTAGTTTGTGTATTTACATGTGTTTATTTCAGGAAATGGCTTCCTGAAATCCCTCAAGCAGCTGATTGGTCGACTCCAGGGCTAATTGGAGAGCTGACCCCGCCCCCTCGTCAAGACACAGCTGTCTCCAATTACCCATTCCTTCAGAAGCTATATAAAAGCCAGTGTTCTGTTCAGGAGATCTTCTTTTTGCTAGAGAGAATTGCTGAGATTGATTGTGATAGAGGTTGATTTTGCTGGAAAGTGGTATGTTCTGTGAGTTTGTTGCTCAGATAGAGCTTATTTAACATCCTTTTGTTTCTTAGTTTGTTTGAAATTGTTTAATATTCTGTTTCATTTGTTCCCAGGGGGGAAGGGGAAGGCACCTAGGGAGTGCTTAGGCAAGAGGCCCGCGGGCATACATATACCCGTAGCATATTCGCTGTCTAGACACACTAGGTAAGACCTGGGCGGACCACCCCTTGTATTTTGGTTAGGGCACCAGGTGGTGCTAAATTAGGTAAGTAGTGGGTAGGCAGGTAAGATAGGAGAGGGGGGGGCTTTGAGATTTACTTTCTTTGCTTTGGTTCCGTCCAGCCCCTTTTCCCCATATTACCGTGTAAAGGAATAAAGTCCTTGTAAACGGTACCACATTTTGCCTGTTGTCATTCTTACTTGCACCTACAGTCCATACCTTTTTCGCTTCACAGAGAGTTTAGTTGTAGCAGGGTGTTGCGTTCCCTCTTCATAGAGGCGTGCGTAACAACTGGAAGGACATTTATTGGATGTTTCAAACTTTTTTAACAAATCAAAAACTGAAAAATTGGGCGTGCAAAATTATTCAGCCCCTTTACTTTCAGTGCAGCAAACTCTCTCCAGAAGTTCAGTGAGGATCTCTGACTGATCCAATGTTGACCTAAATGACTAATGATGATAAATACAATCCACCTGTGTGTAATCAAGTCTCCGTATAAATGCACCTGCACTGTGATAGTCTCAGAGGTCCGTTAAAAGCGCAGAGAGCATCATGAAGAACAAGGAACACACCAGGCAGGTCCGAGATACTGTTGTGAAGAAGTTTAAAGCCGGATTTGGATACAAAAAGATTTCCCAAGCTTTAAACATCCCAAGGAGCACTGTGCAAGCAATAATATTGAAATGGAAGGAGTATCAGACCACTGCAAATCTACCAAGACCTGGCCGTCCCTCTAAACTTTCAGCTCATACAAGGAGAAGACTGATCAGAGATGCAGCCAAGAGGCCCATGATCACTCTGGATGAACTGCAGAGATCTACAGCTGAGGTGGGAGCCTCTGTCCATAGCACAACAATCAGTCGTATATTGCACAAATCTGGCCTTTATGGAAGAGTGGCAAGAAGAAAGTCATTTCTTAAAGATATCCATAAAAAGTGTTGTTTAAAGTTTGCCACAAGCCACCTGGGAGACACACCAAACATGTGGAAGAAGGTGCTCTGGTCAGATGAAACCAAAATTGAACTTTTTGGCAACAATGCAAAACGTTATGTTTGGCGTAAAAGCAACACAGATCATCACCCTGAACACCCTATCCCCACTGTCAAACATGGTGGTGGCAGCATCATGGTTTGGGCCTGCTTTTCTTCAGCAGGGACAGGGAAGATGGTTAAAATTGATGGGAAGATGGATGAAGCCAAATACAGGACCATTCTGGAAGAAAACCTGATGGAGTCTGCAAAAGACCTGAGACTGGGACGGAGATTTGTCTTCCAACAAGACAATGATCCAAAACATAAAGCAAAATCTACAATGGAATGGTTAAAAAATAAACATATCCAGGTGTTAGAATGGCCAAGTCAAAGTCCAGACCTGAATCCAATCGAGAATCTGTGGAAAGAACTGAAAACTGCTGTTCACAAATGCTCTCCATCCAACCTCACTGAGCTCGAGCTGTTTTGCAAGGAGGAATGGGAAAAAATGTCAGTCTCTCGATGTGCAAAACTGATAGAGACATACCCCAAGCGACTTACAGCTGTAATCGCAGCAAAAGGTGGCGCTACAAAGTATTAACTTAAGGGGTCTGAATAATTTTGCACGCCCAATTTTTCAGTTTTTGATTTGTTAAAATTTTTTGAAATATCCAATAAATGTCGTTCCACTTCATGATTGTGTCCCACTTGTTGTTGATTCCTCACAAAAAAATACAGTTTTATATCTTTATGTTTGAAGCCTGAAATGTGGCAAAAGGTCGCAAAGTTCAAGGGGGCCGAATACTTTCGCAAGGCACTGTACATACATGCAGGTACGCACTCCCATAGGACACACACATACATGCAGGTACGCACTCCCATAGGACACACACACACACATACATGCACGTACGCACTCCCATAGGGCACACACATGATAACACTGATCACACTGATCATACGGATCACACTGATCACACTGATCATACGGATCACGCTGATCATACGGATCACACTGATCATACGGATCGCACATGATCATACGGATCACACTGATCATACGGATCGCACATGATCATACGGATCACACTGATCATACGGATCGCACTGATCATACGGACCGCACATGATCGCACAGATCACACATGATCATACGGATCACACTGATCATACGGATCGCACATGATCACACAGATCACACATGATCATACGGATCACACTGATCTCACATTTCACACTGATCACACTACAGTACTGTACATATGCACTTTACAGGATCAATCATTCTCTCTCTCTCTCTCTCTCTCACACACACACACACACACACACGCACGCACACACACACACACACACACACACACACACACACACACACACACACACACACACACACACACACACACACCATGAAGAGGACCTGCCACACACACCGTGCATTCCAACAGAATAGATCGAGGTATGAGAGCAAGCATGACAGTGAACTCAATCCCCCCTTTGAAGTTGCAATAAACACACACAAATAGGCACACCACACACACACACACACACTCATAACCATTACATACCCAGCTCAGCATCAAGTTTGGAGGTCGTCCAGTGACAATGAGCTCAGGGAAGTCAATCACTCAGTGTGTGTGTGTGCGTGCGTGCGTGCGTGCGTGTGTGTGTTTGTGTGTGCGTGCGTGCATGTGTGTGTGTCAGTCATTCAGTGCCTGTGGATGCAGCATGTCAGGGAGTGGGGGGACAGAAATAGCCCCCCAGGGATGTCACACCACCTGTGTCACTTCCTATAGCTTCCGCGACCGAGGAGATAGAATCTACGGTGACCCCTGGCAACCATCACGGCCCTGTCAGGACACACACACACACAAATGCATAAACACACACGCAGATGCACACACACAGGCACGCACAAACTAATGCACACTCATACAAACACACACACACACATACAGGAATGTGCAGACACACACACGGACACACACGGAGACACCTATTCAGGAAACGAGTGAGCTTCCTGTAAATGAGGTCAGAGTCGGACACATAAGCTAAGATATAAATCTGACAGATCGTCTTACACTGTGGGACCACTGCAGGCTCTCCAGGCTATAGGGTCCACTTCTGATCTATGCAATTGGGACTGGTGTTACTGACTGCATCCACTCAACCACAGCAGAGGCCTGCTGATCTCCAAAGCAAAGGAAAACGACGCAAAAGACAGACTAGACACAGTATACATGAAAGGAACTGATCAGTCATGATCACATGACGCTGTGGCTACAGGCGAGGTACCGGCTGGCCGGCTGCTGTGTGTTGTCAGAAACCAGAAACAACATTCTGAATCTCAATGAACGCAAGGCCCTTCCATTGCACCAAGAATTCCGCAGACAAGTAGGCTAAATTATCGGCAGACAAGTGCAGTTACAGTTGACAGAGTGGAGAGACGCGTTCCCTTTAAGACCGCTGTACAGCGCTCTCTCCTCGCTCGACCAAGGAGAACCTCTCCTTGTTCCAAATAAGGATATGCTAGCCCAGCCTTAAAGGGGCGGGGGGCGCCAGCGATACAAACTTGAGGAGGCAGTTTTCTATTTGGAAGGCAGCGCACCGTCCGGAGGTAACCAGAATCCAACGGCACCGAGGCGCGATCAACCCGAGCTTGGATGAAACGTTAAGGGGAAGGACGCAAACCGGCAGTGGCAGCCAAAGAGAAGCACTGACACTATTTGGAATCGGGAGAGAGCGAGGTAGCGAGATCGCAGTCAACGGGGTCGCGTTGGATTAGCTTATTCTGACAGTTGAACAGATGTTGGGTTATTTGAGTAGCACGCAGACTGGCCATGTGAATAGTAGCCTATTGCAAAATTAACCTGGACAGACAACAGAAAGAAGGCGTTGCAGTGGCGTTCGTGTGTTTATACACACCGATAATAGAGAAGTTCTCAACATCCGAACATCTGGATTTATGAAGCGAATACACCTGTCCTGTATAGGAGCGTGAACGCAGTTTACATGAAAACCATTCAGGTGAAATGGTGAAGGATCTCAGGATACATTTGGAATCATCTTTGGACACCCTTGAAAAGGAAACATACGCTTTTACTCATTTATATATGCCATTGATTTATATCCAGAATTCTGATTCAATTGTCTAAAACAGGACTACATTTAACAAATAGAATAGGCTATAAATGGTATCATTATTATTAGTAGGACTGGACTTTGCAAGACAAGGAATTTACTCATCGACTGTCTCGCTAGGTGACTCACTGTGAGAAATAGACTCGCCAGCTGGAACCAATAACCAACTCTACAAAGTGACACATTTGGATACTTGCCGGTGCTCTACAGTAGCCTACGTGCATGTGTGTGTCTTTAACGAGGGGGGATACACCGACCGGACTACGGTAACGCGAGCTGTCCGCGAGCGGGCGGCCGTCCCCGCGCGCCTTCATAATAAATGCCCATCAGCCGGTCGTGCGAGGCTCTCGAGGCTGGGCGGCAAGATGAACTCGTGGGTCCTGCTGCTGGCGGCGCTCGCCGCGGGGTGTCTGCGGTTTGGAAGCGCTGAGGTAAGAGACAGATGCGCGTCACTAATTTACCTCGTAGATTTCCACCCCAATAACCCCACCATCCATCCTTCCATCCAGCCACCTACCGTCTAAC
>NW_024609763.1:52500-72500 GCF_018296145.1 Oncorhynchus tshawytscha
ATAGTTCTATCTGGAACCAAAAAGGGTTCTACCTGGAACCAAAAAGGTTCTACCTGGAACCAAAAAGGGTTCTACCTGGAACCAAAAAGCGTTCCCCTACAGCCGAACCCTTCTTTCTAACAGTGTTTCTATTATTAGGCCATTTTCCAATGCTGGTCTTTTTTAAAAGTCTTCAGAAAAGGACAACCGTTAGACTCTGTAATGTTTAACTAGCCATTTCCTGCCTCTGTTTTTGCTCTCATTTAGCCACTGGCTGCATCTGAAATGGCTCCGTATTCCCTACTGTATATAGTGCACTATGTTTGACCAGAGCCCTATAGGTCCTGGTCTAAAGTAGTGCACTAAATAGGGAATAGGGTGCCATTTGGGACGCATCCCTGTCTGTTTAGTAGCAACAGGTAGCACACAGTGATGTTATGTGAACTCTGGGCTGAGGTGTAGTTATTTTTCGCTACACGGTCAATGTAATGACACCATGTCAGCTTGTAAATGGAAAAGTGTTTCTGGGCTATTCAGCAGACACACTGCATTGAGAGACACAGTCTGTGAGTCCTACATTAGTAACTGGGTCAGTCAGAGGCTTGTGAAACTCAACCAGGTGTCCAGACCACCACCACCCACTCACCCACGAGAGAGAGAGAGAGAGAGAGAGAGAGAGAGAGAGAGAGAGAGGTCCTAACACATACTATACACAAATACAGTGAGAGGGTGAAACCAGTACGTATGGGATATGTTTGTTTGTCTATTTGTGTGAGCACAGTTGCTGGGGTGATGTACTATTTGTTGTGGTCCTCCAAGCACATGACAGTAACTGTTCAGAGGAACACACACTCCCACACATTACTCTAAGGCTCCATTCTGCTGTGCTGTGGGAGGTATTGAGAAGTGACTAGGAGTCATTCTGAGACAAGATAGAGAGACATACTGTATAAGAGGATTGCCCCTGGCAATATAGACACAAGTCTCTCTCTCTATCTCGCCATCTCTCCCTGTGTGTGTGCTGTTGGATACTGAAGGTTACTTTGTTGACTGTTAAAGTAATACAAGTCAGACAGTAACTAAGATAGACAGGACAGACAGACAGACAGACAGACAGACAGACAGACAGACAGACAGACAGACAGACAGACAGACAGACAGACAGACAGACAGACAGACAGACAGACAGACAGACAGACAGACAGACAGACAGACAGACAGACAGACAGACAGACAGACAGACAGACAGACAGACAGACAGACAGACAGACAGACAGACAGACAGACAGACAGACAGACAGAGTGGAAGAAGACAGGAGAAAACAAGAGGCGATCAGAGGAAGAGGGTTAGTTTCTGTTCTCCAGGGGTTACAACAGCAGTATTTGGGGGGTAAATACACAGACAGAGGGGATAAACAGCAACAACAAACAACAGTTCCTTCTTTAGAAGGAAGTGAAACTGGATGAGACAAAGAGACCATGATGCCTGGAGGTGGTGGAGATGAAGAAGGATGATATTAACCTGTTATATGTTCCTCCTCTCGCTCTCTCTCGCTCTCTCTCTCTCTCTTGCTCTCTCATCCCTCCTCTCTCCTCCCCCTCTCCTCCCATCCCCCATCACCCTCTCTCACCCTCTCTCACCCTCCCTTTCTCTCTCTCCCAGGGAGATCCTCTTCCACTATCGTTAGTAGAGCTGGTGAGAACCAGTCCCATCTCCTCTATAGAGGACCTGCAACAGCTGCTGGAGCAAGAGACTGACTCCCAGGGTAAAACTGCCCTCTTACAGCCTTTAACACACAGGCTCTCTGGGCCGACCTCACTGCTGCTGCTGCTATCCCATAGAAATATGGTCATAAACAGTCTGCACACACACACACACACACGCACACACACACACACACACACACACACACACACACACACACACACACACACACACACACACACACACACACACACACACACACACACACACACACACACACACACACACACACTCACACACACACTCACACACACACACACACACACACACACACACACACACACACACACACACACACACACACACACACACACACACTCCTATAATAGCAGTAATAACAGGAGAGATGGGGAGGAGGCGAGCATGCAGGTGTGGCCCAGCAGGGTTGGCACGATAGGAATGTAGCGAAGGGTGTGTATGCTTCTGTGTCCGTGTGTGTGTGTGTGTGTGTGTGTGTGTGTGCTGACTGGTTATGGCAATATTTACATGGGATAGCTGCAGCAGCAGTAGAGAGGCAGGCCCAAAGAGAGAGCCAGCAGGGACAATAGAGAGAGACTTTAACCCGAGTTACAGAGTTAGACTATTAGAGACCTTAACCAGAGTTACAGAGTTAGACTATTAGAGACCTTAACCAGAGTTACAGAGTTAGACTATTAGAGACCTTAACCAGAGTTACAGAGTTAGACTATTAGAGACCTTAACCAGAGTTACAGAGTTAGACTATTAGAGACTTTAACCAGAGTTACAGAGTTAGACTATTAGAGACCTTAACCAGAGTTACAGAGTTAGACTATTAGAGACCTTAACCAGAGTTACAGAGTTAGACTATTAGAGACCTTAACCAGAGTTACAGAGTTAGACTATTAGAGACTTTACCCAGAGTTACAGAGTTAGACTATTAGAGACTTTAACCAGAGTTACAGAGTTAGACTATTAGAGACTTTAACCAGAGTTACAGAGTTAGACTATTAGAGACTTTAACCAGAGTTACAGAGTTAGACTATTAGAGACCTTAACCAGAGTTACAGAGTTAGACTATTAGAGACTTAACCAGAGTTACAGAGTTAGACTATTAGAGACCTTAACCAGAGTTACAGAGTTAGACTATTAGAGACCTTAACCAGAGTTACAGAGTTAGACTATTAGAGACCTTAACCAGAGATACAGAGTTAGACTATTAGAGACCTTAACCAGAGTTACAGAGTTAGACTATTAGAGACCTTTAACCAGAGTTACAGAGTTAGACTATTAGAGACCTTAACCAGAGTTACAGAGTTAGACTATTAGAGACTTTAACCAGAGTTACAGAGTTAGACTATTAGAGACCTTAACCAGAGTTACAGAGTTAGACTATTAGAGACTTTAACCAGAGTTACAGAGTTAGACTATTAGAGACTTTAACCAGAGTTACAGAGTTAGACTATTAGAGACCTTAACCAGAGATACAGAGTTAGACTATTAGAGACTTTAACCAGAGTTACAGAGTTAGACTATTAGAGACTTTAACCAGAGTTACAGAGTTAGACTATTAGAGACTTTAACCAGAGTTACAGAGTTAGACTATTAGAGACCTTAACCAGAGTTACAGAGTTAGACTATTAGAGAGAGACTTTAACCAGAGTTACAGAGTTAGACTATTAGAGACTTTAACCAGAGTTACAGAGTTAGACTATTAGAGACTTTAACCAGAGATACAGAGTTAGACTATTAGAGACTTTAACCAGAGATACAGAGTTAGACTATTAGAGACCTTAACCAGAGTTACAGAGTTAGACTATTAGAGAGAGACTTTAACCAGAGTTACAGAGTTAGACTATTAGAGACCTTAACCAGAGTTACAGAGTTAGACTATTAGAGACCTTAACCAGAGTTACAGAGTTAGACTATTAGAGACCTTAACCAGAGTTATAGTGTTAGACTATTAGAGACCTTAACCAGAGTTACAGAGTTAGACTATTAGAGAGAGACTTTAACCAGAGTTATAGAGTTAGACTATTAGAGACCTTAACCAGAGTTATAGAGTTAGACTATTAGAGACCTTAACCAGAGTTACAGAGTTAGACTATTAGAGACCTTAACCAGAGTTACAGAGTTAGACTATTAGAGACTTTACCCAGAGTTACAGAGTTAGACTATTAGAGACCTTAACCAGAGATACAGAGTTAGACTATTAGAGACCTTAACCAGAGTTACAGAGTTAGACTATTAGAGACCTTAACCAGAGTTACAGAGTTAGACTAGTAGAGACTTTAACCAGAGTTACAGAGTTAGACTATTAGAGACTTTAACCAGAGTTACAGAGTTAGACTATTAGAGACCTTAACCAGAGTTACAGAGTTAGACTATTAGAGACCTTAACCAGAGTTACAGAGTTAGACTATTTTAACCAGAGTTACAGAGTTAGACTATTAGAGACCTTAACCAGAGTTACAGAGTTAGACTATTAGAGACTTTAACCAGAGTTACAGAGTTAGACTATTAGAGACCTTAACCAGAGATACAGAGTTAGACTATTAGAGACCTTAACCAGAGTTACAGAGTTAGACTATTAGAGACTTTACCCAGAGTTACAGAGTTAGACTATTAGAGACCTTAACCAGAGATACAGAGTTAGACTATTAGAGACCTTAACCAGAGTTACAGAGTTAGACTATTAGAGACCTTAACCAGAGATACAGAGTTAGACTATTAGAGACCTTAACCAGAGTTACAGAGTTAGACTATTAGAGACTTTAACCAGAGTTACAGAGTTAGACTATTAGAGACTTTAACCAGAGTTACAGAGTTAGACTATTAGAGACTTTAACCAGAGTTACAGAGTTAGACTATTAGAGACCTTAACCAGAGTTACAGAGTTAGACTATTAGAGACTTTAACCAGAGTTACAGAGTTAGACTATTAGAGACCTTAACCAGAGATACAGAGTTAGACTATTAGAGACCTTAACCAGAGTTACAGAGTTAGACTATTAGAGACCTTAACCAGAGTTACAGAGTTAGACTATTAGAGACCTTAACCAGAGTTACAGAGTTAGACTATTAGAGACTTTAACCAGAGTTACAGAGTTAGACTATTAGAGATTTTAACCAGAGTTACAGAGTTAGACTATTAGAGACCTTAACCAGAGTTACAGAGTTAGACTATTAGAGACCTTAACCAGAGTTACAGAGTTAGACTATTAGAGACTTTAACCAGAGTTACAGAGTTAGACTATTAGAGACCTTAACCAGAGTTACAGAGTTAGACTATTAGAGAGAACCAGAGTTATAGAGTTAGACTATTAGAGACTTTAACCAGAGTTACAGAGTTAGACTATTAGAGACCTTAACCAGAGTTACAGAGTTAGACTATTAGAGAGAGACTTTAACCAGAGTTATAGAGTTAGACTATTAGAGACCTTAACCAGAGTTATAGAGTTAGACTATTAGAGACTTTAACCAGAGTTATAGAGTTAGACTATTAGAGACTTTAACCAGAGTTACAGAGTTAGACTATTAGAGAGAGACTTTAACCAGAGTTATAGAGTTAGACTATTAGAGACCTTAACCAGAGTTATAGAGTTAGACTATTAGAGAGAGACTTTAACCAGAGTTATAGTGTTAGACTATTAGAGAGAGACTCAGACACAAGACAAGGCCATGTGTGTTTGTGTGTGTGTGATCACCGTACCACACCCGACACACACACACAAAGGCCAACTATGTTTAGCCAGTTCTTCTCTGACTCTGAGACCACAACACTGAGAATATTGTCCTAGATACACACACACACACACACACACACACACACACACACACACACACACACACACACACACACACTGTTCTAGACATACAATACATAGACAGTTTGACTGACAGACACTTATATTTCCCACTAATAGCCATATAGTCAGACAGATCAAAGCCAGTTTAACATGTGGTTGTGGGGGTTTTAGACAGGCCCATTCTCGTCTATGGAGGGAAAAGAGAAAGGGAAAGATTGCATCACGGTTAGGAAAGAATAGCTTATTTGAGAGAAAGAAAAGAGAATAGTCTAGACTACAGAAATGTGGACTGGAAATACAATAAAGCACAATGCAATATCTGTTCTATATCATAAACATCTATCCAGACACAAACACAGACAGTTATTAGTTAACTATAGACCATTATGCCTAACACGTCAAGATATGACGCCTTCGGAACGCACACACACACGTACACACGTACACGCACACACACACACACACACGCACACACACACACACACACACACACGCACGCACACACACACGCACACACACACGCACACACACACACACACGCACACACACACGCACGCACACACGCACGCACACACACACACACACACACACACACACACACACACACACACACACACACACACACACACACACACACACACACACACACACACACACACACACACACACACACACACACACACACACACACACACACAACACTATATTTAAACACTCATATCTCCAGTCACACACATTCCCAACAGCTCAGACAAATTGCAGCAATAAATAGACTGTGATTGTTTTAGAAAAAAACACTTCCTTTGTGTGGTGAACAATGATTATCTCTCCCACCCAGACTAACACACTCAGACTCTTACAGTTAGTCAAAATGACAGTAATCACCAAGCGAAGAGGACTATATAAAGCCATGCATACAAGGCATCATTGACAGAAGTTACTTTCACAACACACACTTTACACAATAGAACAGAGAAACGATGGTTGAATACAGGTGGTTGACTGAATGACTCAAAGTTCCTGTGTTTCTCTTCTTCCTTCCCTCTCTTTCTCTCCTTCTTTTCTTGCTTTTAGAGGTGGAGCCAGATGAACCATCGGCCAATGAGATTCATTCAAATGACACCCGTGGAAGATACAGGAGAAACCTAGGTTAGTCTGTCTACTGTACCTGTTCTTCTGTTTCTCTCTCTCTCTCTCTCTCTCTCTCTGTCTCTCTCTCTCTCTCTCTCTGTCTCTCTGTCTCTGTCTCTCTCTCTCTCTGTCTCTGTCTCTGTCTCTCTCTCTCTCTGTCTCTCTCTCTGTCTCTCTCTCTGTCTCTCTGTCTCTCTGTCTCTCTGTCTCTCTCTCTCTCTGTGTTCTCTCTCTCTCTCTGTCACTCTCTGTCTCTCTCTCTGTCTCTCTGTCTCTGTCTCTCTCTCTCTCTGTCTCTGTCTCTGTCTCTCTCTCTCTTCCTCTCTCTCTCTGTCTCTCTCTCTGTCTCTCTGTCTCTGTCTCTGTCTCTCTCTCTCTCTGTCTCTCTCTGTCTCTCTCTCTCTCTGTCTCTCTGTCTCTCTCACTCACTCTCTCTCTCTCTCTCTCTCTCTCTCTCTCTCTCTCTCTCTCTCTCTCTCTGTCTCTCTCACACCCTCCCTCCCTCCCTCCCTCCCTCCCTCCCTCCCTCCCTCCCTCCCTCCCTCCCCTCCCTCCCTCCCTGTGTTTCTCTCTATTTCTTTCCATCTCTATCTGTCTCCCTCAATTTGAATTCAATTCATTTAAGAATAATAACTATATTCTCTCTCCAGCGAAGATCCAGCAGGTGTTGTACACTCTTAGAAAACAAGGTGCTTTCTAGAACCTTAAATGGTTCTTCGGCTGTCCCCATAGGAGAACCCTTTGAAGAACCCTTTTTGGTTGCAGGTAGAAACCTTTTTATTCTTGGTAGAAACCTTTTGTGTTCCAGGTAGAACCCTTTCTACAGAGGGTTCTACATGGAACCCAAAAGGGTTCTACAGTACCTGGAACCAAAAAAAGTGTTCTCCTCTGGGGACCTGTTTGGAACTCTTTTTTCTAAAAGTGTACAGGTCAGGACAGAGGTCATGATGTAGTCTAACATCCTCCCCCTCTCTCCCTCCCTCCCCTCCTCCCCCAGTAGATGCCCAGCCAGCCCAGCAGGCGGTGTGTAAGGTCAGGACAGAGGTCATGGAGGTCACCAGAGCCATGCTTGACCGACGCAACGCCAACTTCCTGTTGTGGCCGCCGTGTGTGGAGGTGCAGCGCTGCTCTGGCTGCTGTAACACCCGAATGCTACAGTGCGTCCCCACGGTTACTCAGACACGATATCTACAGGTATATATATACCCCGATACTATTTACAACCATAGGAGAACCCTTTGAAGAACTACTGGAACCAAAAAGGGTTCTCCTATGGGGACAACTGAAGAACTTCCTTTTTTCTAAAAGTGTACACACATAACTGGCTACTGCAGTGTGTCCCAACACTTACACAGTATACACTATCTACAGGTTCATATAGACCTATATACACTATCTACAGGTTCATATAGACCTATATACACTATCTACAGGTTCATATAGACCTATATACACTATCTACAGGTTCATATAGACCTATATACACTATCTACAGGTTCATATAGACCTATATACACTATCTACAGGTTCATATAGACCTATATACACTATCTACAGGTTCATATAGACCTATATACACTATCTACAGGTATAGACCTATATACACTATCTACAGGTTCATATAGACCTATATACACTATCTACAGGTTCTATATACAGACCAGGTTCATATACCTATATACACTATCTACAGGTTCATATAGACCTATATCTATCTACAGGTTCATATAGACCTATATACACTATCTACAGGTTCATATAGTATCACTATCTACAGGTTCATATAGACCTATATACACTATCTACAGGTTCATATAGACCTATATACACTATCTACAGGTTCATAGACCTATATACACCTACACTATCTACAGGTTCATATAGACCTATATACACTATCTACAGGTTCATATAGACCTATATACACTATCTACAGGTTCATATAGACCTATATACACTATCTACAGGTTCATATAGACCTATATACACTATCTACAGGTTCATATAGACCTATATACACTATCTACAGGTTCATATAGACCTATCTATCTACAGGTTATCTATATTTCTACATATAGACCTATATACACTATCTACAGGTTCATATAGACCTATATACACTATCTACAGGTTCATATAGACCTATATACACTATCTACAGGTTCATATAGACCTATATACACTATCTACAGGTTCATATAGACCTATATACACTATCTACAGGTTCATATAGACCTATATACAATCTACAGGTTCATATAGACCTATATACAATCTACAGGTTCATATAGACCTATATACACTATCTACAGGTTCATATAGAATAACCACTTATCTACAGGTTCATAAGACCTATATACACTATCTACAGGTTCATATAGACCTTATACACTATCCAGGTTCATATAGACCTAACACTATCTACAGGTTCATATAGACCTATATACACTATCTACAGGTTCTATATACATAGACAGGTTCATATAGACCTATATACACTATCTACAGGTTCATATAGACCTATATACACTATCTACAGGTTCATATAGACCTATATACACTATCTACAGGTTCATATAGACCTATATACACTATCTACAGGTTCATATAGACCTATATACACTATCTACAGGTTCATATAGACCTATATACACTATCTACAGGTTCAGGTTCATATAGACCTATATATCTACATACACTATATCTACAGGTTCATATAGACCTATATACACTATCTACAGGTTCATATAGACCTATATACACTATCTCATATAGACCTATATACACTATCCTACAGGTAGACCTATATACACTATCTACAGGTTCATATAGACCTATATACACTATCTACAGGTTCATATAGACCTATATACACTATCTACAGGTTCATATAGACCTATATACACTATCTACAGGTTCATATAGACCTATATACACTATCTACAGGTTCATATAGACCTATATACACTATCTACAGGTTCATATAGACCTATATACACTATCTGACCTATATACACTATCTACAGGTTCATATAGACCTATATACACTATCTACAGGTTCATATAGACCTATATACACTATCTACAGGTTCATATAGACCTATATACACTATCTACAGGTTCATATAGACCTATATACACTATCTACAGGTTCATATAGACCTATATACACTATCTACAGGTTCATATAGACCTATATACACTATCTACAGGTTCATATAGACCTATATACACTATCTACAGGTTCTAGGACCTATATACACTATCTACAGGTTCATATAGACCTATATATACACTATCTACATTCATTACTATATACACTATCTACAGGTTCATATAGACCTATTGAACACTATCTACAGGTTCATATAGACCTATATACAAACAGGTTCTAGACCTATATACACTATCTGAAGAACTATCACTATCTACAGGTTCATATAGACCTATATACACTATCTACAGGTTCATATAGTACACTATAGGTTCATATAGACCTATATACACTATCTACAGGTTCATATAGACCTATATACACTATCTACAGGTTCATATAGACCTATATACACTATCTACAGGTTCATATAGACCTATATACACTATCTACAGGTTCATATAGACCTATATACACTATCTACAGGTTCATATAGACCTATATACACTATCTACAGGTTCATATAGACCTATATACACTATCTACAGGTTCATATAGACCTATATACACTATCTACAGGTTCATATAGACCTATATACACTATCTACAGGTTCATATAGACCTATATACACTATCTACAGGTTCATATAGACCTATATACACTATCTACAGGTTCATATAGACCTATATACACTATCTACAGGTTCATATAGACCTATATACAGGTTCATATAGACCTATATACACTATCTACAGGTTCATATAGACCTATATACACTATCTACAGGTTCATATAGACCTATATACACTATCTACAGGTTCATATAGACCTATATACACTATCTACAGGTTCATATAGACCTATATACACTACAGGTTCATATAGACCTATATACACTATCTACAGGTTCATATAGACCTATATACACTATCTACAGGTTCATATAGACCTATATACACTATCTACAGGTTCATATAGACCTATATACACTATCTACAGGTTCATATAGACCTATATACACTATCTACAGGTTCATATAGACCTATATACACTATCTACAGGTTCATATAGACCTATATACACTATCTACAGGTTCATATAGACCTATATACACTATCTACAGGTTCATATAGACCTATATACACTATCTACAGGTTCATATAGACCTATATACACTATCTACAGGTTCATATAGACCTATATACACTATCTACAGGTTCATATAGACCTATATACACTATCTACAGGTTCATATAGACCTATATACACTATCTACAGGTTCATATAGACCTATATACACTATCTACAGGTTCATATAGACCTATATACACTATCTACAGGTTCATATAGACCTATATACACTATCTACAGGTTCATCTATAGACCTATATACACTATCTACAGGTTCATATAGACCTATATACACTATCTACAGGTTCATATAGACCTATATACACTATCTACAGGTTATAGACCTATATACACTATCTACAGGTTCATATAGACCTATATACACTATCTACAGGTTCATATAGACCTATATACACTATCTACAGGTTCATATAGACCTATATACACTATAGGTTCACCTATCTACAGGTTCATATAGACCTATATACACTATCTACAGGTTCATATAGACCTATATACACTATACACTATCTACAGGTTCATATAGACCTATATACACTATCTATAGACCTATATACACTATCTACAGGTTCATATAGACCTATATACACTATCTACAGGTTCATATAGACCTATATACACTATCTACAGGTTCATATAGACCTATATACACTATCTACAGGTTCATATAGACCTATACAGGTTACACTATCTACAGGTTCATATAGACCTATATACACTATCTACAGGTTCATATAGACCTATATACACTATCTACAGGTTCATATAGACCTATATACACTATCTACAGGTTCATATAGACCTATATACACTATCTACAGGTTCATATAGACCTATATACACTATCTACAGGTTCATATAGACCTATATACACTATCTACAGGTTCATATACACCTATATACACTATCTACAGGTACATATACACCTATATACACTATCTACAGGTACATATACACATTTATACACTATCTACAGGTTCATATACACATGTATACACTATCTACAGGTTCATATACACCTATATACACTATCTACATATACACCTGTATACATGGATATACCTATAAATATTATACACACCTATTCTAAGCTACACTGACATATATAGGCCTACATATACACATTCATGGATATGTCCAGTAGGCATATCACCTCATCAGATTTACAAACACCATTCCCCCCCTCCCCCAGGTAACAAGGATCCAGTACATCGATAAGAGACCCCACTACGACAAGGCGGTGATCTCAGTGGAAGACCACGCCTCCTGCCGCTGCCAGACACACCCCTCGGCCACAGCTGCAGCCAGGTCCACCTCCCTTCCCCTCCTCCCCCCGACTCACCCCCAAACCCCTTCCCTCTCCAAGGAAGACCTCCATCGCCATGACAATATGAAGGCCAATCAGAGGTTCCATGTGTATGACAGGGGGCAGCTGGAGAGACAGTGGCAGGACAAGTATAGCCTGTCACACACACAGCCACGGACACACACACAGACACACCCAATGGCAGGGGCAGGGACGCAGGTAGTGACACACACACAGCCACACACACACACACAGACACACCCAATGGCAGGGTCAGGGACGCAGGTAGGGACACACACACAGCCACAGACACACACACAGACACACCCAATGGCAGGGTCAGAGACGCAGGTAGGGACACACACAGACACACACACACAGATGGGTCCCTCTCATGAGCTCCCTATAGGGCATGGCAGTGGGTATGAGGGGGGGAGAGGGGAGGAGAGAGGGTCACAAACACCTCACCGCACACACACTGACACACAGCCCAACACAGGAGAGAGGCAACACATTGACAACACAGAGAGAACACAGGAGATAGGAAGACAGCAACAACTACAACAGTACTACCAACAACAACAATATCTACAACAACAGCGACAATATCAACAACAACAACAGCAACATCAACAACATCAACAACAACAGTACCAACCATACAGCCAAGAGCCAGAGCTCAGGACTCAATACAAACACAACGCTCCCCAATCCGACAGCAGCGGACCACCTGACACAAAACAACCGGCCAATCACAAACCAGAACTGGTCCACAGCAACACAGAACCGACCGATGATAATGACTCAAGCACAGAGGTGGCCAATAGAGACGCTCTAAAGGATACAGAGGTCACCAGTCAGGGACAGGCAGCGACAGAAGTGACCAATCACAGAAAGGAGGACGATAAAGAGCGACACAGCCAGACAGAGCTGTCCAATCAGGAACAAAGACACTCAGAGTCGACCAATCAGGGTGACTCTGTCACAGAGGAGGAGAGCAGGAAGAAACTTCTAGAACTCTTACAGAGAGAACTGGGCCAGAAACAACAGCATCATCCTCCTCATCCTCATCTTCCTCATCAAGATCATCATCATCCTCACCATCGTCAGTCTCGAACACAAACCACCACCACACAAAGACCAGGTACTGGGAATTTGGAAATTTGTTTTTTGTGTGTGTGTGTGTGTGTGTGTGTGTGTGTATAAGTATGTGTATGTATTTGCATGTGTGTGTGTGTGCCTGTGTGCACGAATGCATGTGTTTGCACGTGTGGGTGTGTGTATGTTGTGGGTCAGTAACTATGTATGCCTGTGAGAGTTGACGTTAGGGGAAGAGGCTGTTAGAGGAAGTAGGCCTGTTTTCTTTTGTGGTCCTGACTGTCGTAGACCACATGTATGATTATATGAGCATATGTGTCCTGTCATTCTTTCCCTCCCCCTGTAACATGGGACCTGAACTTCCACTTCCTGTTAAAACAGGTTCCTAGCGGTCACAAACGTGATGGGAGTTACAGACATTGTTACCTCCGCCTCAGAGGTGATTACATTAAACTGTTCTTGACTATTTTATGTTATCTAACACAATGCATCTCTCTCTCTCTCTCTCTCTCTCTCTCTTCCTTTCTTCTATCTCTCTCCCTCTTCCACCTCTCTCTCCCCTCTCTCTCTCCCGTCCAGTGCCCCCCACGTTGTCCTCCAGCAGGGCCCCAGGGTGGTCCCCCAGCACCCCGTCCCCTCCCCCCAAGCCCCCGCAGGGCCCGTTCAGACCGGCCCTTCCCCGCGGACGCAGGAGGAGGAAACACCGGAGCCGCATCAGCAAGGCTGCCCTCCGAACCATGATCATGTAGAGAGAGATGGTAAGGGAGGAGGGAGGAGGGAGGAGGGGTGGAAAAGGGGGAGGCAGACCAGCAGATGGATAGGTAAGAAAGACAGAGGGAGGCAGACCAGCAGATGGAAAGGTAAGAAAGACAGAGGGAGGCAGACCAGCAGATGGAAAGGTAAGAAAGACAGAGGGAGGCAGACCAGCAGATGGAAAGGTAAGAAAGACAGAGGGAGGCAGACCAGCAGATGGAAAGGTAAGAAAGACAGAGGGAGGCAGACCAGCAGATGGAAAGGTAAGAAAGACAGAGGGAGGCAGACCAGCAGATGGAAAGGTAAGAAAGACAGAGGGAGGCAGACCAGCAGATGGAAAGGTAAGAAAGACAGAGGGAGGCAGACCAGCAGATGGAAAGGTAAGAAAGACAGAGGGAGGCAGACCAGCAGATGGAAAGGTAAGAAAGACAGAGGGAGGCAGCGGGAGAGAAGGAGGGAGAGAAAGGAAGATAAATTGAGGGTGTAGATATTAAAATGTCAGACATAGTATGGAGGGGAGGAATGAAAAGCTTGAGAATGAGAGACTATCTAACTCCTCTACCTCTCTTCTACAGGCAACTGGGTCGACTGTGTTTGCCGGGCCCACCCAGGGTCGTGTTCATTAGGCACCAAACGGAAGAAAACGGACTGAAACAGGGACAACATGGAATAAACCCTAATTTCTTGTTTTATAAAACGTTGTGTGCCCTAATGAATAATGAGGGATACTGCCTGGCTATGGAACCTCAGGATGGACACTGGAGACTGGCCAGCACTTCTGGACTCTACTGCTGGTTATGGAACCTCAAGATGGACACTGGAGACTGGGCAGCACTTCTGGACTCTACTGCTGGTTATGGAACCTCAAGATGGACACTGGAGACTGGGCAGCACTTCTGGACTCTACTGCTGGTTATGGAACCTCAAGATGGACACTGGAGACTGGGCAGCACTTCTGGACTCTACTGCTGGCTATGCTAACAGACATTACTGCAGGCTGTGTCAATCTTTGCACCCCAGAATGTAGCATGTAGCATCTTTCTATAAAAAATCTGCTAGCTTTATTTAAACCGCGATATCAAGACAATGGACAATTTCAGACAGAGACTCCTTAGAAAGGAGGTAGTTCTGGATGTTTAACACTGGAAGGAGAGTGATGTAACCTTTGAAAAAGGAGCCAAGCAAACTACATCTCCCATCAGCCATTGGCTTGTATAATTCTAGCCCCGCCTACTTTGAACACTGGCTACTGATTGGACAGTTAAGGAGGGTGTTCGGCGGATATCATTAGATTGCTTGCTGCAACAGCCATTGATTGGTTGATTTAGATGCCATGGAACACGCCCCTCTCTACAGCTTGACTATGATTGGTTGCTGAGAATAGAACTGAAATCTTATTGGCCCAAAATGGTGCTTGAGGCCATCTATTTCTAAGAGACAATGCAAAGCTTGGATGTGGATATTTTCACTGGAATGTACTGGGTTGACAATGGAAACTGTTCTCAGATAAACAATGTTATCCTACTGTTGTAACTGGGATAACTGTCCTGGGAATATGACTGGTGTAACTGGGATAACTGTCCTGGGAATATGACTGGTGTAACTGGGGATAACTGTCCTGGGAATATGACTGGTGTCACTGGGGATAACTGTCCTGGGAATATGACTGGTGTAACTGGGATAACTGTCCTGGGAATATGACTGGTGTCACTGGGGATAACTGTCCTGGGAATATGACTGGTGTAACTAGGATAACTGTTCTGGGAATATGACTGGTGTAACTGGGATAACTGTCCTGGGAATATGACTGGTGTAACTGGGATAACTGTCCTGGGAATATGACTGGTGTAACTGGGGATAACTGTCCTGGGAATATGACTGGTGTAACTGGGGATAACTGTCCTGGGAATATGACTGGTGTAACTGGGATAACTGTCCTGGGAATATGACTGGTGTAACTGGGGATAACTGTCCTGGGAATATGACTGGTGTAACTGGGATAACTGTCCTGGGAATATGACTGGTGTAACTGGGGATAACTGTCCTGGGAATATGACTGGTGTAACTGGGATAACTGTCCTGGGAATATGACTGGTGTCACTGGGGATAACTGTCCTGGGAATATGACTGGTGTAACTGTGGATAACTGTCCTGGGAATATGACTGGTGTAACTGGGGATAACTGTCCTGGGAATATGACTGGTGTAACTGGGATAACTGTCCTGGGAATATGACTGGTGTCACTGGGGATAACTGTCCAGGGAATATGACTGGTGTAACTGGGGATAACTGTCCTGGGAATATGACTGGTGTCACTGGGGTTAACTGTCCAGGGAATATGACTGGTGTAACTGGGGATAACTGTCCTGGGAATATGACTGGTGTAACTGGGATAACTGTCCTGGGAATATGACTGGTGTAACTGGGATAACTGTCCTGGGAATATGACTGGTGTAACTGGGGATAACTGTCCTGGGAATATGACTGGTGTAACTGGGGATAACATGAGTAAAGTGGGATAGAACATATGGATAGTGAAGCACTGAAAGGAGAAGCTCGGTGTAGGGGGAATGCACCCTTAGACACTGATCTTGGGTCAGTTTAGCATTTTCCTTGCTAATGGTTAATGTTAGATTTGGTGGAGGGGAAGCTGATCTTAGATCTGGAGCGAGAAGCTCAGGACATCACACACACACACACAGAGACATGTCATTTCTACTACTACAGTATCTTTCAATGTTCTGTCTACATCTGGATCTAACCAATCCAAACACTGGAGTAGTTACACACTGGAGCGCAGATAGAACTAGAAAACATAGAGGGAGAAGTAGAGGGAGCGTATAGAGAGCATTTAAATAGAACAGTTCTAGTTGTCCTATATCTATTACAGAGAAAAGCAGGTATAGAACTGGAAAACAGAGTGAAAACATAGGAGTGTTTTGTTGAAGAGATGTTGAACAGGTCTAGCTGTTCTCTCTTTGATAGAGAGAAGCAGAAATAGAACTGTAAAACCTAGATTGAAGGACAGCATTTTTGCACTGGGAGAGCAGAGAAAGGAACATATGCCAAACGTCGCCATAGTCACCATAGCAGGAGGCCATAGACTACTCAGATGACAGACACTCAACACTCAACATCCAACACTGACTCTATACCTTAGATGTTTCAACTTTTTCAACATAGCCTGGAATGTGTGGCGGAAATATTTCAAGGGAATTGTTGCTCAGTAGGTCTTCAACGTCGCCTGGGGAGTTGTGTGTTTCAGCTGTAGGGAAGTCTGTTGTCTTTGTCTTGCCAAACACGGAAGCAACAATGTAGCGTTGTTGACTGACTCAACAGTCAAACACCCAGGTTACAATAAGGAACTGGAGATTTTACTGTATATCAGGAGAATTGAACTCTGACCCTACGAGGTCCAGAGCCTGCTGCTTTTCTGTTCTCCCTGGTAATGAATTGCAGCCACCCCAGGTATAAGTCAGTCCCTGGTTAGTGGGGAACAATGAAAAAAAGCAGGGGGACTGGCTTTGAGGGTCCGGATTTGAATTTGAGGGCTGTAGGTCATTCATTGTGCCATAGTGGTTATGTCTCTCTCTTCCCCATCCTGAGACTAGAGCAGGGCTGTCAGCATCAGTTCCCTGGAAGGCTGTAGGTCATTCATTGTGCCATAGTGGTTATGTCTCTCTCTTCCCCATCCTGAGACTAGAGCAGGGCTGTCAGCATCAGTTCCCTGGAAGGCTGTAGGTCATTCATTATGCCATAGTGGTTATGTCTCTCTCTTCCCCATCCTGAGACTAGAGCAGGGCTGTCAGCATCAGTTCCCTGGAAGGCTGTAGGTCATTCATTATGCCATAGTGGTTATGTCTCTCTCTTCCCCATCCTGAGACTAGAGCAGGGCTGTCAGCATCAGTTCCCTGGAAGGCTGTAGATCATTCATTATGCCATAGTGGTTATGTCTCTCTCTTCCCCATCCTGAGACTAGAGCAGGGATGTCAGCATCAGTTCCCTGGAAGGCTGTAGGTCATTCATTGTGCCATAGTGGTTATGTCTCTCTCTTCCCCATCCTGAGACTAGAGCAGGGCTGTCAGCATCAGTTCCCTGGAAGGCTGTAGGTCATTCATTGTGCCATAGTGGTTATGTCTCTCTCTTCCCCATCCTGAGACTAGAGCAGGGCTGTCAGCATCAGTTCCCTGGAAGGCTGTAGGTCATTCATTATGCCATAGTGGTTATGTCTCTCTCTTCCCCATCCTGAGACTAGAGCAGGGCTGTCAGCATCAGTTCCCTGGAAGGCTGTAGGTCTTCTGGTTTTTCTCATGTTCCCTTTCATTTGTGTCCATTTAAGATCTAGACAACCAGCTAAAGGGAATTTCCTTACTGGTGACCTTAATTAATCATTCAAGTAGAAGGGAGAACTGAAAACCCGCAGCCACTCGGCCCTCCAGGAATTGAGTTTGTCACCCCCTGGACTACCCCAGGTATCAGGCTAGAAATAAGACTAGCTTAGGCAGTATGTCTCAATCCTGGTCCTAGCACTCTAGAACCAGGATGGAGAACCACTGAGCTAAGGGATTGGGGACAGCCATCACCGAGGGAGGAATAGAATCTGTGATGGGATGCTTTGAAAAACAATGTCAATCTTTTTGGAATGGCTCTGAGAGATAAATGTTATCCAACACTGTATGTACTGTACATGATTTAAACATGGTGTTTTTTTTTATTTCTTAACTTATTTCAGATGGAGGATGTGTCATTCTCTGGTTCCTAAGTGTAATTATTGTTGCTGATGATAATTATTGTTGTTGTATATTGTTATTGTTAATGAATGCTATTTTTAATATAAACATAAAGGCCAGAATTATATTAATATAATGAACGTGTGTATCGTCTTTCCTTATTGGACTTTGACAGACACACACTCAAGCACATAAACTCATACCTAATGAAATGATGTAACGCACGCAGTGTGTGTGTGTGTGTGTGTATATACACTGCTCAAAAAAAGGGAACACTTAAACAACACAATGTAACTCCAAGTCAATCACACTTCTGTGAAATCAAACTGTCCACTTAGGAAGCAACACTGATTGACAATACATTTCACATGCTGTTGTGCAAATGGAATAGACAACAGGTGGAAATTATAGGCAATTAGCAAGACATCCCCAATAAAGGAGTGGTTCTGCAGGTGGTGACCACAGACCACTTCTCAGTTCCTATGCTTCCTGGCTGATGTTTTGGTCACTTTTGAATGCTGGCGGTGCTTTCACTCTAGTGGTAGCATGAGACGGAGTCTACAACCCACGCAAGTGGCTCAGGTAGTGCAGCTCATCCAGGATGGCACATCAATGCGAGCTGTGGCAAGAAGGTTTGCTGTGTCTGTCAGCGTAGTGTCCAGAGCATGGAGGCGCTACCAGGAGACAGGCCAGTACATCAGTAGACGTGGAGGAGGCTGTAGGAGGGCAACAACCCAGCAGCAGGACCACTACCTCCGCCTTTGTGCAAGGAGGAGCAGGAGGAGCACTGCCAGAGCCCTGCAAAATGACCTCCAGCAGGCCACAGATGTGCATCTGTCTGCTCAAACGGTCAGAAACAGACTCCATGAGGGTGGTATGAGGGCCCGACGCAGATGCAGATCTCCTCTAGAGCAGTGATGCTTTGGGGCTGTTGCTGGGAAACACGGACTTTCAACTCCCTCCAAAGATTTTCTATGGGGTTGAGATCTGGAGACTGGCTAGGCCACTCCAGGACCTTGAAATGCTTCTTACGAAGCCACACCTTCGTTGCCCGGGCGGTGTGTTTGGGATCATTTTCATGCTGAAAGACCCAGCCACGTTTCATCTTCAATGCCCTTGCTGATGGAAGGAGGTTTTCACTCAAAATCTCACGATACATTGCCCC
>NW_024609763.1:80000-150000 GCF_018296145.1 Oncorhynchus tshawytscha
CTAGAGTGTCTGGAGTCTTTGACAATTTTTAGGGCCTTCCTCTGACACCGCATGACATAGAGGTCCTGGATTGCAGGACCTCTACCCTCTGTAGTGCCTTGCGGTTGAAGGCCGAGCAGTTGCCATACCAGGCAGTGATGCAACCCATCGGGATGCTCTCAATGATGCAGCTGTAAAATCTTTTGAGGATCTGAGGACCCATGCCAAATCTTTTCAGTCTCCTGAGGGGGATTAGGTTTTGTTGTGCCCTCTTCACCACTGTCTTGGTGTGCTTGGACCATGTTAGTTTGTTGGTGATGTCGATGAGAATGGGGACGTGCTCGGTCCTCCTTTTCCTGTAGTCCACAATCATCTCCTTTGTCTTGATCACGTTGAGGGAGAGGTTGTTGTCCTTGCACCAGACGGTCAGTTCTCTGACCTCTTCCCTATAGGCTGTCTCATCGGTGTCGGTGATCAGGCATACCACTGTTGTGTCATCAGAAAAAGCAATGATGGTGTTGGAGTTGTGCCTGGCCGTGCAGTCATGAGTGAAGAAGGAGTACAGGAGGGGGCAGAGCACCCAGCCCTGAGGGGGCCCCCATGTTGAGCATCAGCGTGGTGCATCAGCGTACCTACCCTTACAACCTGGGGGCGGACCGACAGGAAGTCCAGGATCCAGTTGCAGAGGGAGGTGTTTAGTCCCAGGGTCCTTAGCTTAGTGATGAGCTTTGACGGCACTATGGTGTTGAATGCTGAGCTGTAGTCAATGAATAGCATTAACACATTGGTGTTCCTTTTGTCCAGGTGGGAAAGGGCTGTGTGGAGTGCAATAGAGATTGCATCATCTGTGGATCTGTTGGTGCGGTAGGCAAATTGGAGTGGGTCTAGGGTTTCTGGGATAATGGTGTTGATGTGAGCTATGACCAGCCTTTCAAAGCATTTCATGGCTACAGACGTGAGTGCTACGGGTCAGTAGTCATTTAGGCAGGTTAACTTAGTGTTCTTGGGCACAGGGACTATGGTGGTCTGCTTGAAACATGTTGGTATTACAGACTCAGACAGGGAGAGGTTGAAAATGTCAGTGATGACACTCGCGAGTTGGTCAGCGCATGCTCGGAGTACACAACCTGGTAATCCGCCTGGGACTGCGGCCTTGTGAATGTTGGCCTGTTTGAAAGTCTTACTCACTTCGGCTGCGGAGAGCGTGATCACACAATCATTGGAACAGCTGATGCTCTCATGCATGTTTCAGTGTTACTTGCCTCGAAGCGAGCATAGAAGTTATTTAGCTCGTCTGGTAGGCTCATGTCAGTGGGCAGCTCTAGGTTGTGCTTCCCTTTGTCATCTGTAACAGTTTGCAAGCCCTGCCACATCCGATGAGCGTCGGAGCCGGTGTAGTACGATCTTAGTCCTGAATTGAAGCTTTGCCTGTTTGATGGGTCGTCGGGGGTATAGCGGGATTTCTTATAAGCTTCAGGTTAGAGTCCTGCTCCTTGAAATCGGCAGCTCTACCCTTTAGCTCAGTGCGAATGTTGCCTGTAATCCATGGCTTCTGGTTGGGGTATGTACGTACAGTAACTGAGGGGACAACGTCCTCGATGCACTTATTGATAAAGCCAGTGACTGATGTGGTGTATTCCTCAATGCCATCGGAAGAATCCCGGAACATATTCCAGTCTGTGCCAGAAAAACAATCCTGTAGTTTAGCATCTGCTTCATCTGACCACTTTTTTTATAGACCGAGTCCCCGGTGCTTCCTGCTTTTATTTTTGCTTGTTAGCAAGAATCAGGAGGATAGAATTATGCTCAGAATTGCCAAATGGAGGGCGAGGGAGAGCTTTGTATTTGTCTCTGTGTGTGGAGTAAAGGTGGTCTACAATTTGTTTTTCCTCTGGTTGCACATTTAACATGCTGATAGAAATTACATAAAACTGATTTCAGTTTCCCTGCATTAAAGTCTTTGGCCACTAGGAGTGCCGCCTCTGGATGAGCGTTTTCCTGTTGGCTTATGGCGGTATGCAGATCATTGAGGGCGGTTTTAGTGCCAGCTGTGGTGGTAAGTAGACAGCTATGAAAAATACAGATGAAAAATCTCTAGGTAGATAGAGTAGTCTACACCTTATCATGAGATACTCTACCTCAGGCGAGCAAAACCTAGAGACTTCCAAAGATATCGTGCACCAGCTGTTGTTCACATAAGTGCATAGGCCCCCGCCTGTCTTACCAGAGGCTGCTGTTCTGTCCTACCGATGGAGTGTATAACCCACCAGCTGTATGTTCTTAATGTCGTCATTCAGCCACGACTCCGTGAAACATAAGATATTACCGTTTTTAATGTCCTGTTGGTAGAATATATGTGCTTTCAGCTCGTCCCATTTATTTTCCAGCTATTGAACATTAGCTAACAGGAGGGAAGGCAAGGGCAGATTAGTCACTCGTCGCCAGATCCTCACAAGGCACCCAGATCTTTTTCCACTAAATCTCCAGCGAATCACGGGGATCTGGGCCTGGTCAGGTGTCTGTAGTAGTATATCCCTCCCACCCGAGTCATTGAAGAAGAACTCTTCATCCAGTTTGAGGTGAGTAATCACAATTCTGATGTCCAGAAGCTCTTTTCGGTCATAAGAGACGGTAGCAGCAACATTATGTAGAAAACAAGTTACGAACCGAAAAAAAAATAATCAAATAGCATGGTTGGTTGAGAGCTGATAAAACGGCAGCCCTCCCATACGGCGCCATCTGTCTGTCAAATAGGCTACACGCTAGTCTCCACTGGATAGAGGAGGGAGGAGAGAGAAGAGAGGAGAGGGGAGAGAGGAGAGAGGATTAAAGACAGAGGAGAGAGGAAAGAGAAGAGAGGAGAGGAGAGAGGAAAGAGAAGAGAGGAGAGGAGAGGAGAGAGGAGAGAAGAAAGAGAAGAGAGGAGAGGAGAGAGGAAAGAGAAGAGAGGAGAGGAGAGAGGAAAGAGAAGAGAGGAGAGGAGAGGAGAGAGGAGAGAAGAAAGAGAAGAGAGGAGAGGAGAGAGGAAAGAGAAGAGAGGAGAGGAGAGAGGAAAGAGAAGAGAGAGGAGAGAGGAAAGAGAAGAGAGGAGAGAGGAGAGAGCACGGAGGACGGACTTCGGCCCAAATGAGAAAAGCCCAATATGTCAGGGTCGGGTTAGACCTGGGCCAGAAGTTGAAAAGGTTGTTGTCACGGGTGATACGTCGCTGATAAAAAGATAGACAAATGTGGCCCGCGGGTGGTTTTATTTGGCCCACCAAGTTTTCTGAGCAAATTATTTTTATTTCTAATTATGTTCCGGCTCCCCGACCAGCCGCTCAATAAAAAATTGTCCCGCGGCTGAATCTAGTTAATGATCCCTGATATATGCTGATGATTCAACCATATACGCATCAGCGACCACAGCTAATGAAGTCCCTGAAACCCTTCACAAAGAGTTGCAGTCAGTTTTGGAATGGGGTGGCCGTTGTTGGTGTGGCTGTTAAACAAATTGAGGAGACCAAATGACTTGGTGTTACCTTAGATTGTAAACTGTCAGGGTCAAAGCATAGATTGAATGGTTGTAAAGATGTGGGAGAGGTCTGTCCGTAATAAAAAGATGCTCTGCTTTTATAGACACCACACTCCACAAAGCAAGTCCTGTAGGCTCTAGTTTGAATCTATCTTGATAATTGTACAGTCATGTGGTCAAATGCTGCAAAGAAAGACCTTTTTAAGCTGCAGCTGGCCCCTGCATGGAGCTCCCTTCCATCTTATACAGCGCAAGTGAACAACCTGGCTTCAATAAACAAATACAGCAACACCTCACGGCACAACGCCTCTCCCCCATGTGACCTACTTGTTGTGTGTATGTACTGACATGTCTGTGGAACTGATAGATGCACACACACACACCACATGTTCATGTTCCTACATGTGTGTACATTGTAAAGTATTTTGTCTGTAATGTAGTGTTTGTTATGTGTCAGACCCCAGTAAGACCGGCTGTCACAGTTAGCGTCGGCTAATGGGGATGCTAATAAATCAAATCAAAATATATCTATCTCCCAGTCTCTCTCTCTCTCTCCCTCTTTCTCTCTCTCTCCCTCTCTTTCTCCCTCTCACTCCCCCCTCACCTCCTCTCTCTATGTCATTATGTCATTCTAAGTCAATATTATATTATCAGTCTGTCTGTTCATCTCCCTGTCTGCCTGTTTGTCTCATTCATTGTGAGGAAACTCTAACAAGGACCCACCCTTCTCACCGTAGGAGAGACCCATCCTGCCACAACGGTGTTGTCTGTTAGAGGGAGTGTGTGTGTGTGTGTGTGTGTGTGTGTGTGTGTGTGTGTGTGTGTGTGTGTGTGTGTGTGTGTGTGTGTGTGTGTGTGTGTGTGTGTGTGTGTGTGTGTGTGTGTGTGTGCGGGCGTGCTTGCGTGTGTGTGTGTGTGATATCTAAGGAAGTCTGGTGATGTCTCTCTGCCTCCCTTGTCTCTGTGGTGTCTACTCAATGTTTGTGTCCCAAATGACACCCTATTCCCCATATAGTGTACTACGTTTGACAAAAGACCATAGGGAACAGGGTGCCATTTGGGATGAAGACCATGTTTGTCCCCAGTCTAACCTGTCCCTCAGAAAGCACACAGCAGCCTGTGTTTGTCCCCAGTCTAACCTGTCCCTCAGAAAGCACACAGCAGCCTGTGTTTGTCCCCAGTCTAACCTGTCCCTCAGGAAGCACACAGCAGCCTGTGTTTGTCCCCAGTCTAACCTGTCCCTCAGAAAGCACACAGCAGCCTGTGTTTGTCCCCAGTCTAACCTGTCCCTCAGGAAGCACACAGCAGCCTGTGTTTGTCCCCAGTCTAACCTGTCCCTCAGAAAGCACACAGCTGTAATTCACACATTCATGCAATGAGAATCAATCAATTTTCCCTCTCTTCACCACTCACTTCACCAACTCCCCTTACCCTATTGAATGTACTGGGGCGGCAGGGTAGCCTAGTGGTTAGAGCATTGGACTAGTAACTGGAAGGTTGCAAGTTCAAATCCCCGAGCTGACAAGGTAGAAATCGTTCTGCCCCTGAACAAGCAGTTAACCTGCAGTTCCTAGGCCGTCATTGAAAATAAGAATTTGTTCTTCCCTTACCCTATAGTATGTACTGAAACTAACCTTAGTATGTACTGAAACTAACCTTACCCTGTAGTATGTACTGAAACTAACCTTACCCTGTAGTATGTACTGAAACTAACCTTACCCTGTAGTATGTACTGAAACTACCCACTACCCTTACCCTGTAGTATGTACTGAAACTACCCTTACCCTGTAGTATGTACTGAAAACTACCCTGTAGTATGTACTACCCTTACCCTGTAGTATGTACTGAAACTACCCACTACCCTTACCCTGTAGTATGTACTGAAACTAACCTTACCCTGTAGTATGTACTGAAACTAACCTTACCCTGTAGTATGTACTGAAACTACCCTTACCCTGTAGTATGTACTGAAACTACCCTTACCCTGTAGTATGTACTGAAACTACCCCTACCCTTACCCTGTAGTATGTACTGAAACTACCCACTACCCTTACCCTGTAGTATGTACTGAAACTACCCACTACCCTTACCCTGTAGTATGTACTGAAACTACCCTTACCCTGTAGTATGTACTGAAACTACCCACTACCCTTACCCTGTAGTATGTACTGAAACTACTACCCTTACCCTGTAGTATGTACTGAAACTACCCACTACCCTTACCCTGTAGTATGTACTGAAACTACCCACTACCCTTACCCTGTAGTACCCTACCCACTACCCTTAGTATGTACTGAAACTACCCTACCCTACCCTTACCCTGTAGTATGTACTGAAACTACCCTTACTACCCTGAAACTACCCCTGTAGTATGTACTGAAACTACCCACTACCCTTACCCTGTAGTATGTACCTTACCCTGTAGTATGTACTGAAACTACTACCCTTACCCTGTAGTATGTACTGAAACTACCCACCTTACCCTATAGTATGTACTGAAACTACCCACTACCCTTACCCTGTAGTATGTACTGAAACTAACCTTACCCTGTAGTATGTACTGAAACTACCCACTACCCTTACCCTGTAGTATGTACTGAAACTAACCCTACCCTGTAGTATGTACTGAAACTAACCACTACCCTGTAGTATGTACTGAAACTACCCACTACCCTTACCCTGTAGTATGTACTGAAACTACCCACTACCCTTACCCTGTAGTATGTACTGAAACTACCCACTACCCTTACCCTGTAGTATGTACTGAAACTACCCACTACCCTTACCCTGTAGTATGTACTGAAAAACTACCCTGTAGTATGTACTGAAACTACCCTTACCCTGTAGTATGTACTGAAACTACTCCCTACCCTGTAGTATGTACTGAAACTACCCACTACCCTGTAGTATGTACTGAAACCCTGTAGTATGTACTGAAACTACCACTACCCTGTAGTATGTACTGAAACTACCACTACTACCCCCCCTAGTATGTACTGAAACTACTACCCTGTACCCTGTAGTATGTACTGAAACCCTGTAGTATGTACTGAAAAACTACCCTGTAGTACTGAAACTACCCACTACCCTTACCTGTAGTATGTACTGAAACCCTGTAGTATGTACTGAAACTACCTCACTACCCTTACCCTGTAGTATGTACTGAAACTACCCACTACCCTTACCCTATAGTATGTACTGAAAAACTACCCACTACCCTGTAGTATGTACTGAAACTACCCACTACCCTGTAGTATGTACTGAAACCTGAAACTAACCTTACCCTGTAGTATGTACTGAAACTACCTTACCCTGTAGTATGTACTGAAACCCTTACCCTGTAGTATGTACTGAAAACCACTACCCTACCCTGTAGTATGTACTGAAACCTTACCCTGTAGTATGTACTGAAACTACCCTAGTATGTACTGAAACTATGTACCCTTACCCTGTAGTATGTACTGAAACTACCCACTACCCTTACCCTGTAGTATGTACTGAAAACTACTACCCTGTAGTATGTACCCTGTAGTATGTACTGAAACTACCCACTACTGAAACCCTTACCCTGTAGTATGTACTGAAACTACCCACTACCCTTACCCTGTAGTATGTACTGAAACTATTCACTACCCTTACCCTGTAGTATGTACTTACCCTGTAGTATGTACTGAAAAACTACCACTAGTATGTACTGAAACTACCCTTACCCTGTAGTATGTACTGAAACTATTACCCACTACCCTTACCCTGTAGTATGTACTGAAACTATTCACTACCCTTACCCTGTAGTATGTACTGAAACTACCCACTACCCTGTAGTATGTACTGAAACTATTCACTACCCTGTAGTATGTACTGAAACTACTCACTACCCTATAGTATGTACTGAAACTACTCACTACCCTATAGTATGTACTGAAACTACTCACTCTCTGTCCCACTGCACTGAAACCCCTCACTCAGTTATGGTGTCCCAAACTCTAGTGTTTACAATGTATTATTCTAAAACTACCTCATATTAACTGTTTAAATAGAGCACATGTCTAATTCGACATTTGGGACACACTAAGTGAAGGTAAAACCCTAACCGGGGTTGCAAACTTCCACTAACTTTCCCAAAATTCACATGGTTTCCAAAAATCCCTGGATATCTGGGAAACTGCCAACTGAGATTTCTGGAAAACCTGTGAATTTGTGGAAAGTTAGTGAACTTTTGTGACCTTAAAGCTAAAAAAAAAAAATGAGGTAGCAAAAGTGAAGTGTCCTACACACAATAGCTAATATCTCATCTCTTAGAACACTGCACTTCCTGTTGTTATGCTTCACTGGACTTTAGTCATCTCAATGCGTGTGTATTTGAGCTCAAGGTATTGTCCCTGTTGAACAATAATCTGACTGACTTCAAGTCAACAAGACCTTGAAATTAGAGTGGCTAAGAAACCCTTGTCCTCTCTCTCTCTCTCTCTCTCTCTCTCTATCTCTCTCCCTCTTTCTTCCCCATTCTTCCTCAGTTGGGTGTGTTGTCATGGTGACCTTCCAGAGCTGTGCTTGCTGAAACTAAAGGAGAAGTAGACCATCCCCCTCTATCCTCCCTCCCTCCATCCTTCTTCCCCCCCTCCTTCGCTGATCACGCCATCTTCCACACATCTGTCACAGAAAAGACACATGGCCAGTTTCCCAAATGACCACTGTCCCTTATGCAGTTCACTACTTTGGACCAGATCTCTAGGAGCCCTAAAAGGTTATGGGCCCTGGTCAAAAGAAGTGCACTACATAGGGAATCGGGTTCTATTTGGAAGCTCCCATGGACACAACAAACAGCACTGGAAAGGGGAACTCTTCTCTCCATTTCCCGCTCCTGTTCCACCCTTCTCCTCCTCCTATATTTACCTCTTCTGGTTTCTGCATTTTAGGGCGGGAGGTTTTGTTGCGACACTTTGTGCCCCCAGATTCACAGAAAAGCACCACACGGTTCCTCTTTCTATGTTTGCAAAAGCCTGGTCATTGACAACTTTCTATAGCTAAATGAAAATAGCTGGTAAAAAGAAGTCATCGTATATTAGGTTAAAAACAACGGCTTTTCTTGAGGACATTTCATGCACTGAACCAAGCAGTTTTTGCAGAATGACAGAAAAAAGCACTGTACTATTTATCAACTCAAACGTGTCTTTTCAGAAGGAGAACGTCAATATTTTACTTATCCGTGAAAGCCGCATACAGATTTAGATTGAATAATCACCTTCCCTCGCTCTGGCACCCCACTCTTTTTTAATGAACTCCTTCTCTCTTTCTCTCTCTCTCTCTCTCTCTCTCTCCTCACCCTTTTCCACTCTGCTCTCTCAATCTGTCTTGGTACACCCTCTGTTCCTCCATCCCTCTCTCCCCCTGCCCTCTATCTCTATCTGTCTTTCTACCTCTATTTCGCTCTTCCCTCCTCTCTCTATCCTCACTCACCCTCTGTTCCTCCATCCCTCTCTCCCCCTGCCCTCTATCTCTATCTGTCTTTCTACCTCTATTTCGCTCTTCCCTCCCTCTCTATCCTCACTCACCCTCTGTTCCTCCATCCCTCTCTCCCCCTGCCCTCTATCTCTATCTGTCTTTCTACCTCTATTTCGCTCTTCTCTCCTCTCCTCTCTATCCTCCCTCACTCTCTATCCTCCCTCACTCTCTATAGGCTCTCTACCCCCTCCCTCCCTCCCCCCTACCCTCCCTCCCTCCCTATATTTAATCATGTGTTGTCATCGGTTGGTCCTCTGGCCAGTGTTCATTAGGCTGCTGTCATCCCCTTCTCTTATCCCCTGTGTGTGTGTGTGTGTGTGTGTGTGTGTGTGTGTGTGTGTGTGTGTGTGTGTGTGTGTGTGTGTGTGTGTGTGTGTGTGTGTGAGTGAGTGAGAGTGAGTGTGTGTGTGTGTGTGTGAGTGAGTGAGTGAGTGAGTGAGTGAGTGAGTGAGTGAGTGAGTGAGTGAGTGAGTGAGTGAGTGAGAGTGCTGTAGTCTCTCCCTCTGTTTAAGGCCCTTATCCTGAGAGGCCAACTCTCCATTTTCTGCTTATCCCTGGCCAGTGTGTGTCCCACTTTCACAGTTCAATTGCATAAGACTGTCTGTCTTTCTGAGGAAGGCTGATTCAGCACCTTCCTCTGTTTAGGAGAAACACACGGTCATGGCCAGTAATCCGGGGCGGACTTAGTGATTTGGAGGCCCCAGGCAGAGGCCAGTCTGAGCCCCCCTCAATTCACAAGTGGCTGAAACTATCTCACTGGAGAAATCACTGGGGGGCCTCGATCAGAGGTATACAGAACCATTCAAACGTTTGGACACTCCTACTCAAGAGTGTGCAAAGCTATCATCAAGGCAAAGGGTGGCTACTTTGAAGAATCTCAAATATATTTTGATTTGTTTAACACTTTTTTGGATACTACATGATTCCATATGTGCTATTTCATAGTTTTGATGTCTTCACTATTTTTCTATAATGTAGAAAATAGTAAAAATAAAGAAAAACCCTTGAATGAGTAGGTGTGTCCAAATGTTTGACTGGTAGTATATATGTATATATATATATATATATATATATATATATAGAGAGAGAGAGAGAGAGAGAGAGAGAGAGAGAGAGAGAGAGTTGAAGTCAGAAGTTTACATACACTTAGGTTGGAGTCATTAAAACTCGTTTTTCAACCACTCCACAAATTTCTTGTTAACAAACTATAGTTTTGGCAAGTCGGTGAGGACATCCACTTTGTGTATGACACAAGTACTTTTCCCAACAATTGTTTACAGACAGAATCACTTGTAATTCACTGTATCACAATTTCAGTGGGTCAGAAGTTACATAGATTAAGTGCCTTTAAACAGCTTTGGAAAATTCCATAAAATGATGTCATGGCTTTAGAAGCTTCTGATAGGCTAATTGACATAATTTGAGTCAATTGGTGGTGTACCTGTGGAAGCATTTCAAGGCCTACCTTCAAACTCAGTGCCTCTTTACTTGACATCATCATGTGAGTGTGTGTGTGTGTGTGTGTGTGTGTGTGTGTGTGTGTGTGTGTGTGTAATTCCTCATATCGGAGCTGTGAAGTCAACAGTATCATTGCCATGGAAACTGTGACGGTGTGAAGGTGTGTATGCAGAAGCCTTGGATGCTTGGGGAGACCTTATGTTATCAACCAGCTGCCACTGTTAATCACTCTTACCCAACACACTTGTACATACACGCACGCAGATATTCAAACAAGCATACACACGCAGACACACAAGAGCACACACACACACACACACACATACACTCACACACTTATCTTCTCTCTCCCCCCACTCTCTCTCTACATCTCTCCCCCTCCCTCTCTTCCACTCTCTCTCCCTCCGCTCTCTCTCTCCCTCAATCTCTCTCTCTCCCCACTCTCTCTCTCCATTTCCCCCTTTCCCTCCCTCCCTCCCTCTCTCCTTCTTCCCCCCACTCTCTCTCTCGCCCTCTCCCTCTATCTGTTTTATCTCCCTCTTCAATTGTTACTGTTCATATCAACACAAAAGGAAAACAGGGTAACACTTTTCACATCACCAGTCAACACTCACATCCCCTCTTTCTTCTCCTACCTCCTTCCCACTATCTGTTTCCTTTTCACATCACCAGTCAACTCACATCCCCTCTGTCTTCTCCTCCCTCCTTCCCACTATCTTTGTCCTTTTCACACACTCCTTTCTCTCTGCATCTCTCTCTCTCTCCCTCTCCATCTCTTTCTCCCACTGTTGACAATGGTATTTCTGTGAACTAGGGGCTGACTAAGAGAGGAGGAAGGTTTCCCTCTGTTTTGTCAGAGGAACGGAGGGAGCAGAGGATCAAGGCTGAGAGGTGAAACACAGAACAACAAGATAATAACTTATACTGTCTTCTGTCATCAACCAACTCATATAACCACTAACGAGGTGGTTAAAGAGGGTCGGCCCGGCCGGTGTGTTAGTAGGAGTGAAGTGTATGTGGAAAGTGTGTGTGTGTGTATGTGTGTGTGTCCAGTGTTTTCGACCTCCACAGACAGGAAGCGGTACCTTAGCAACGGGATGAAAACACAGGAAGTGCAAACAGCATGCCTGACATTCCTGCATTGTCTCACACACACACACACACACACACACACACACACACAAACACCGTCGCAGGACAATGGCCGACACACACACAGTTTCACACATCAAGACACAAAATGTTCTCAAACTCAGAAAAGAAACAAGTCTCTCAAATGGCTGAATACACACAATATGTCAATTACAAGGCTTCACAAACAGTGTGTGTGTGCGTGTGTGTTCGTGTGCATGTGTATGAGCCTGAAATGACAGATTTGTCACCACACAAATCAAATCAATTCAAACTTTATTTATACAGCACATTTCAGACATGGGTGTATCACAATGCGCTTCACAGGGAAAAAACATGTAAATAAAAAACAATGAATAAAACATCAATATTTACTACACAACAAACACCAGAGGATAAAAACTAAAGAATAACAGTACAAACTGATAGAATAAAACCCCAGTAAGGAAAAGCAGAGCTGAAAAGATGAGTTTTAAATATGTCCCCAGGTTCGGCCCCCTCAGGTTTGCTGGCAGGCTGTGCCAGAGGCTGGGGGCAGAGTAACTAAAGGCTGCCTCTTGGTCCTTGGCTTTGGGATAGTTAAAAGGCCAGTGCCAGAGGACCTGAGGGACCTACTGGGTACATAACTTAAAAACATGTCTGACATTTATTGGTAAAAACCAATAGAAGGCAGCCAGTGCAGAGACTTTAAAACCAGTGTAATGTGTCCTCTCCGTCAGGTCTTGGTCAGTACGCGTGCTGCAGCATTCTGTATGTTTTACAGTACAGAGACTTTAAAACCAGTGTAATGTGTCCTCTCCGTCTGGTCTTGGTCAGTACGCGTGCTGCAGCATTCTGTATGTTTTACAGTACAGAGACTTTAAAACCAGTGTAATGTGTTCTCTCCGTCTGGTCTTGGTCAGTACGCGTGCTGCAGCATTCTGTATGTTTTACAGTACAGAGACTTTAAAACCAGTGTAATGTGTTCTCTCCGTCTGGTCTTGGTCAGTACGCGTGCTGCAGCATTCTGTATGTTTTACAGTACAGAGACTTTAAAACCAGTGTAATGTGTCCTCTCCGTCTGGTCTTGGTCAGTACGCGTGCTGCAGCATTCTGTATGTTTTACAGTACAGAGACTTTAAAACCAGTGTAATGTGTTCTCTCCGTCAGGTCTTGGTCAGTACGCGTGCTGCAGCATTCTGTACGTTTTGCAGTTGACCAATGGCTTTCTTGAGTAGACCTGACAGGAGAGCATTACAGTAGTCAAGCCTGCTTGTAATAAAAGCATGGGAGAGTCTCTCTGTATCAGCCTGAGAGAGAAACGGCCGCACCTTGGCAATGTTCCTCAGGTGGTAAAAAGCTATTATGGTCACATTCCTAACGTGTGATTCAAAATGAAGTTCAGAATCTAAACTGACACTTCAGTTTTTTAACTGGTGTTTAATTTTTTATTGCAAGGCCAGATTCTCTCTCCGTGTTTCGGCTCCAACAATAAATACCTCCGTCTTGCCTTTATTTAGGAAGTTGTGACATTCATTTAGGAAGTCGAGAGTCATCCAAGCATTTAAATCTTGAATCATTTATCAGTGGAGCTAAAATCCTCTGGTGACACAGAAAGGTAAAGCTGTGTATCATCTGCGTAGCAGTGAAAATCAATGCTGTGCTTTCTGATAACGCTGCCAAGGGGTAACATATATAAACTGATCAGTACCTGACCCAAAATCGAACCGTGTGGAATATCTATAGTATTTTCTCTGAGTTATGTTCCCCAAGGGTGACAAAAAAACTCTGGAGCAGTTAAATAGGTCCTAAACCAACATAGAATTGGCCCAGAGAGGCCAACCCACCTTTCCAATCTGCCCAGAAGGACATCACGGTTGAACGGTGTCAAATAAAGCACTTAAATCCATGAGTACAAGGACAGAGAGCTGTTTGGCATCTGCCTTGGCTTTAAGATCATTTATCACTTTTACTAAGGCTGTCGCTGTGCTGTGGTGGCCATGAAAACCAGATTGCACTTAAAAAAGTACTTTTCTGTTGAATTCATTTAAATCCAGAATTTTACTTAAGAAAGGAGGGTTGGAGATTGGCCGAAAATTGCCATTAACTGAACAATCTAGATTCCTTTTCTTCAGAAGGGGTTTCACAATAGCAGTTTTTAGCGTAGCGGGGGAAGTGCCTGTCAACAGGGAGTGATTAACAACAGCTTGTAATTAACAAGTATTTTGAAGAAGGTGGAGGGGATAGGCAGGTAGAAGGTGGAGGGGATAGGTAGGTAGAAGGTGGAGGGGATAGGTAGGTAGAAGGTGGAGGGGAGGTGGAGGGGGGATGGAGGGGATAGGCAGGTAGAAGGTGGAGGTGGGGGGATAGGCAGGTAGAAGGTGGAGGGGATAGGAGGTAGAAGGCAGGTAGAAGGTGGAGGGGATAGGCAGGTAGAAGGTGGAGGGGATAGGTAGAAGGTGGAGGGAAGGGCAGGTAGAAGGTGGAGGGGATAGGTAGGTAGAAGGTGGAGGGGATAGGCAGGTAGAAGGCAGGTAGAAGGTGGAGGGGATAGGCAGGTAGAAGGCAGGTAGAAGGTGGAGGGGATAGGCAGGTAGAAGGTGGAGGGGATAGGTAGGTAGAAGGCAGGTAGAAGGTGGAGGGGATAGGCAGGTAGAAGGCAGGTAGAAGGTGGAGGGGATAGGCAGGTAGAAGGTGGAGGAGGTGGAGGGGATAGGTAGGTAGAAGGCAGGTAGAAGGTGGTGGGGATAGGCAGGTAGAAGGTGGAGGTAGAAGGCAGGTAGAAGGTGGAGGGGATAGGCAGGTAGAAGGAGGTAGAAGGTGGAGGGGATAGGCAGGTAGAAAGGTGGAAGGTGGAGGGGATAGGTAGAAGGTGGAGGATAGGATAGGTAGGTAGAAGGTGGAGGGATAGGTAGGTGGAGAAGGCAGGTAGAAGGTGGAGGATAGGCAGGGGATAGGGTAGAAGGTGGTAGAGGGGATGGAGGGGATAGGCAGGTAGAAGGCAGGTAGAAGGTGGAGGGGGATAGGCAGGTAGAAGGTGGAGGGGATAGGTAGAAGGCAGGTGGAGGGGATAGGCAGGTAGAAGGAGGGAAGGTGGAGGGGATAGGGAAGGTGGAGGGGATAGGTAGAAGGTAGAAGATGGAGGGGATAGGCAGGTAGAAGGCAGGTAGAAGGTGGAGGGGATAGGCAGGTAGGTGGAGGGGATAGGCAGGTAGAAGGTGGAGGGGAGGTAGGCAGGTAGAAGGTGGAGGGGATAGGAGGTAGAAGGCAGGTAGAAGGTGGAGGGGATAGGCAGGTAGAAGGTGGAGGGGATAGGCAGGTAGAAGGCAGGTAGAAGGTGGAGGGGATAGGGAGGGGATAGGCAGGTAGAAGGTGGAGGGGATAGGTAGGTAGAAGGCAGGTAGAAGGTGGAGGGGATAGGTAGAAGGCAGGTAGAAGGTGGAGGGGATAGGTAGGTAGAAGGCAGGTAGAGGTGGAGGTAGGCAGGGAGGTGGGGGATAGGCAGGTAGAAGGCAGGTAGAAGGTGGTGGAGGGGATAGGCAGGTAGAAGGTGGAGGGGATAGGCAGGTAGAAGGTGGTGGGGATAGGCAGGTAGAAGGTAGAAGGTGGAGGGGGGATAGGCAGGTAGAAGGGGATAGGCAGGTAGAAGGTGGAGGGGAGGGAAGGTGGTGGGGATAGGCAGGTAGAAGGTGGAGGGGATAGGCAGGTAGAAGGTGGAGGGGAGGCAGGTAGAAGGTGGAGGGGATAGGTAGGTAGAAGGCAGGTAGAAGGTGGAGGGGATAGGCAGGTAGAAGGCAGGGAAGGTAGGGGATAGGCAGGTAGAAGGTGGAGGGGATAGGTAGGTAGAAGGTGGAGGTGGAGGGGATAGGGAAGGCAGGTAGAAGGTGGGGATAGGTAGGTAGAAGGCAGGTAGAAGGTGGAGGGGATAGGAAGGTAGAAGGTGGAGGGGATAGGCAGGTAGAAGGCAGGTAGAAGGTGGAGGTAGGGATAGGTAGGTAGAAGGCAGGTAGAAGGTGGAGGGGATAGGTAGGTAGGAAGGAAGGTGGAGGGGATAGGTAGGGTAGAAGGGTGGGAGGGGATAGGTAGAAGGTGGAGGGGATAGGGAGGTGGTGGGGGGATAGGCAGGTAGAAGGTGGTGGGGATAGGCAGGTAGAAGGTGGAGGGGAAGGTGGTGGGGATAGGTAGGTGGGTGGAGGGGAAGGCAGGTGGAGGGGTAGGAAGGTGGGGATAGGCAGGTAGAAGGTGGTGGGGATAGGGGAGAAGGTAGGGAGAAGGTGGTGGGGATAGGTAGGTAGAAGGTGGTGGGGTAGGGGGATAGGATAGGTAGAAGGTGGTGGGGATAGGCAGGTAGAAGTGGTGGGGATAGGGGGATAGGCAGGTAGAAGGTGGTGGGGATAGGCAGGTAGAAGGTGGTGGGGATAGGCAGGTAGAAGGTGGTGGGGATAGGCAGGTAGAAGGTGGTGGGGATAGGCAGGTAGAAGGTGGTGGGGATAGGCAGGTAGAAGGCAGGTAGAAGGCTTAAGTTGTGATATCACTTTCCTGAGCATGTCTGTGTCAACCAGGGAAAATAACTCCATAGTGCCTTTGCGTGGTAGGCTAGGGAACAGATCATCAAACTTCTCAGCGGGTCTTGCTTGACTGATACCCAGCCTAATGAAGCAAGGCCCGAGGAGGTGTGGTATAAGAACTGCCCTTAGCCGTGGTATATTGGCCATATATCACAAACCCCCTGATCTGCCTTATTACTATTATAAACTGGTTTCCAATGTAATTAGAGCAGTAAAAATAAATGTTTTGTCATACCTGTGGTATGCGGTCTGATATACCACGGCTGTCAGCCAATCAGCAATCAGTGCTCGACCCACCCAGTTTATAATGTGTGTTATCTTATCTCTGAAATATGTCGCAAACTCATCACAATTAGATGTAGAGGAAAGTTTACATAGGTTTGCGGGGTTGGGATTTAGGATTCAGCAGGCCGTCAATGGTCAAGAAGAGCACTCTTGATTTATTCTGGCTTTTCTAATTGCCTTGTTATATATGCCAAGTTGCTCTCTCAGAATATCGTAATGGACCTGAAACTTTAGTTTCCTCACTAATCCATGGGGTTCTCTGTATGGATGTGGCCTTTTTCATCTTTACTGGAGCTATGGCATCAATGGTTGCCCTTAATTTGCTATTAAAGTTATCACCTAAATCATCAGAAGATGAAGGCAGAATAGGTGATGTTGTGTTCATACACTCAATAAACCTGTAGCAAGTTCAGAGGTAAGATACCATTTCTTAATAATGTGTTCAGTATTGCCCTGTGCTAAGGGCAATAATGTTGTAGAAAATACAGAGGGGTGATCAGATAAAACAACATGAATAATAGGGAATGTGTCAATAGAAAGCCCCTTGGTAATAACCAGGTCCAGAGTATGGCCGTGGTTATGGGGGGGAGGCCCAGTAACATGTTAAATAAAGTCCATCGAGCTCAAAAGATTCCTAAACTCAAGTGCCTTGGAGTGAGTCTCTTTGTCTACTTGAATATTAAAATCGCCCAACACAATGACTTCCTCATAGTTCTCGAGGACAATAGACAACACTTCAGAGAAATCAGCAAAGCAAGTGGGGCATTGCTTTGGTGGCCTATACAGGATTATAGCCAGCACTGGTGGCTGACATTTAAACAGTATAGTATGACACTCAAAAGATCCAAAATCGTCAAACGAAATGTCCTTACACTAAGAGCATTACTAAAAATAGAGGCTGTCCCCCCACGCCTTTCCCTTTTCTGATACAGGATGAAAAGCTGTAGTCTGGGGGAGTCTTCAATGGGAGTGGCACTACAATCTGAAGACAGGCATGTTTCAGTGAGAAACATACAATCAACTTTGTGCTCAATAATGAGGTCATTCACGAGAAAGATTTTTCCTAGTGATTGCTCTAACATTTAAAAACACCATATTCAATAAGTGTGGGCCACTCTGCCCCTGGGGCATGAGCCTCGAGATAACCAATGGAATAACAACCAAATTATTAACGTTCCAACCATGTTTTCTGACAGTGTCCAATCTATCAGAATTGTAGGAGATGACAGTTTGTATAAACTCAATAGAAGGCAGTGTTGGAGGAACATAAATTAGGTTATAACCATAGTGCCACTTCATTGGGAGGTGAAATGCTTTCCAAGTCCTCTGTTGATTATTCTGACAGGAAGGACTAGGATACTACCAGACCCTGTCCGTCAGTCTGACAGGAAGGACTAGGGCACTACCAGACCCTGTCCGTCAGTCTGACAGGAAGGACTAGGACACTACCAGACCCTGTCCGTCAGTCCGAAAGGAAGGACTAGGGCACTACCAGACCCTGTCCGTCAGTCTGACAGGAAGGACTAGGGCACTACCAGACCCTGTCTGTCTGTCTGACAGGAAGGACTAGGGCACTACCAGACCCTGTCCGTCAGTCTGAAAGGAAGGACTAGGACACTACCAGACCCTGTCCGTCAGTCTGACAGGAAGGACTAGGGCACTACCAGACCCTGTCCGTCAGTCTGACAGGAAGGACTAGGGCACTACCAGACCCTGTCCGTCAGTCTGACAGGAAGGACTAGGGCCTTACCAGACCCTGTCCGTCAGTCTGACAGGAAGGACTAGGGCACTACCAGACCCTATCCGTCAGTCTGACAGGAAGGACTAGGGCACTACCAGACCCTGTCCGTCAGTCTGACAGGAAGGACTAGGGCACTACCAGACCCTGTCCGTCAGTCTGACAGGAAGGACTAGGGCACTACCAGACCCTGTCCGTCAGTCTGAAAGGAAGGACTAGGACACTACCAGACCCTATCCGTCAGTCTGACAGGAAGGACTAGGGCACTACCAGACCCTGTCCGTCAGTCTGACAGGAAGGACTAGGGCACTACCAGACCCTGTCCGTCAGTCGCTGGAAATAATCTTGGAACCCCTGAGGTTAGGGTGAATCAAATCAAATCAAATGTTATTTGTCACATGCGCCGAATACAGCAGGTGTCGACCTTACAGTGAAATGCTTACTTACAAGCCCTTATTAACCAACAATGCAGATTGAAGAAATTCCCTAAACAAGTAAGAGATGTGCTGTATGTTCTTAATGTCTTCGTTCAGCCACGACTCGGTGAAACATAAGATATTACAGTTTTTAATGTCCTGTTGGTAGGATACACGTGCTTTCAGTTCGTCCCATTTATTTTCCAGTGATTGAACATTAGCTAACAGAACGGAAGGCAAAAGCAGATTAGCCACTCGTCGCCTGATCCTCACAAGGCATCCTGATCTCTTTCCGCAAAACCTACGTTTCCTTTTCCAGTGAATCACGGGGATCTGGGCCTGGTCGGGTGTCTATCGTAGTATATCCCTCCCGCCTCTTCATCCAGTTTGAGGTGAGTAAATCCCAGTTCTGATGTCCAGAAGCTCTTTTAGGTCATAAGAGAAGGTAGCAGCAACATTATGTACAAAACAAGTTACGAACAACGCAAAAAACGAACAAAATAGCACAGTTGGTTAAGAGCCGATAACACGGCAGCCCTCCCCTACGGCCACGTCTTAATCATGCCTTTTAAAAGGGCTGGTTGCTCCCACCACAAATCAAGGTGTCACATCGTCTAATTACAGTCTTAGTAGAATGTTTTATGTCTGAATAATGCATATCCAGCCACCACTGTACCGTGATCTCAAGATGACCTCAACTAAGGCCTACCAACATTTTCTATTTAACTCATCCCTATCCTCCTTCTTTCACTGGTTGGCTATGTTCCACCATCCATCCCTCCCTTCCTCCACTTCGCCTGGCATGACCTCGTTTACTCCCTCCCTCTCTCTATATTTCTCTTTTTTTCTCTCCTTCCCTCCCTCCCTCTATTTCTCTCTCTCTTCCTCCCTCTGTCTCTCTCTCTCGCTCTCATTTGAGGATGACGTTATTTAGTTGGCTTAGATAGCTTAGTGCCAGGCCGGCGTGTTCCTCGGTCCTCCTCCTCCTCCTCCTCTCTTCCCCTCCCTCCGTTCTTCCCTTGTTCTGTCATGACAGACTGATCTACAGCGGGTATTATCTCTCCATTATCCCTACATCCCACACTCATTTATCTAACTTCTTTCTTTCCATGTGAATATTAATCAGAAGTAAGACAAGCCTAATCACCGGGCCATATTAGGACACAGTCCATCACACGCACGCACACACTCACGCACACACTCACGCACGCACGCACACACACACACACATACATTAATCTCCTTCCTTCTAACACATTACTGTACAGAAGCACAATTCACTCCAGAAATATTGCGAAAAGAGAAAAACTGAAGAAAGAACAGTCTCTTTCTTCCTCCCTCCAAGTGCCTCCTCTCTTCCAGATCTTGATTGTGAATCGTAGCCCTGGGGAAGATGGAGGGAGGTCGACGAGATGAGAGAGGGATGAAAGGAGTAGAAGAGAGAAAGATCAGCGCCAGTGAGCGGAGAACAGGAATGTGTTGCCATGGGGCACCCCCCTTGTTAGGGTCAGTTGGATGGGTGGGGAGGAGAAGAGAGGGGCGTCTCCATAGGACACAGAAGACCTCAAATGTCCCCAGAGAGGGTGCAACGTGGGAGGGGGAGATGGAGGGTGTAGTAAGGAAATGAAACAGCATGCTTGTGTATGTGTCTGTGTGTCTGCCTAGGAGGACTGTAACGGACCCAGCTGTTTCACGCCTGTCCAGATGTGAGAGAGCGAAAGAGGGGGAGAGAGTGAGAGAGAGAGAGAGAGAGAGAGAGAGAGAGAGAGAGAGAGCAAAAGAGAGGGAGAGAGAGAGAGTAAGGGAGAGAGAGAGCAAAAGAGAGAGAAAGACAGAGAGCGAACAAGAGATAAAGAGAGAGAGAGGCAGGGTGTGTGGGGAGAGAGAAATTCAAGGAAACATTCATAGGCCAACATATTTTTCATAGAAAGAGAAACACACAATGAACAGCTGAACAGCTGTTCTCAGTACTACAAAGCAAGTGAACAACATCTTTCATTAGACACAGATCTAGGATCAGCTTCCCCTTCACCAATCACAATATTATTAACCATTAGTGAGAAAAAAATGCAGAACTGACCCAAGATCAGCGTCTTGGGGCAACTTCACTCTACACCCTACTAAGATAATGGACGTTTTTGAAACACAAAGATCTCTTCTCACTCATGGGGTGGTAATAGTGACTGTTAAGAGAAAGAGAGACAACTCTTTCCTCCCCAAAGGGTTTAGTGATTGAGCACGTTTGAAAGAGGAAGGGGATCCGTTCTTACAGCATTGCAACAACGTTGATAGGGGTTTAAGGATCCTGTCTGCATCCCAAATGACACTCTATCCCTTACACAGTGCACTACTTTTGAACAGGGCCCATAGGGCCATTTGGAAATGAACCTCTGTCTCAACTCCAAACAGTGGGAACTTGTTCTAGATGTGTGTGAGTGCGCATATCTTTTCCAGGATGTTTGGAAAGTGAAAGGGAGCCCTCTTTGAGTGCCATAGTGTTGATAGGGGTTCTAGATCTAGCTAAACAGTACCGGCATTCACCTCTATGGTGTCCTCACTACACACGCTTGGTTGAGAGAATGCCAAGAGTGTGCAAGGCTGTCATCAAGGCAAAGGGGGGCTGCTTTGAAGAATCTCAAATATAAAACATATTTTGATTTGTTTAACACTTTTTCGGTTACTACATGATCCCATATGTGTTATTTCATAGTAGTGATGTCTTCACTATTATTCTACAGTGTAGAAAATAGTAAAAATAAAGAATAACCCTTGAATGAGTAGGTGTGTCCAAACTTTTGACTGGTACTGAACCCACGCCTTAATACAGCTGCTTTCTTTCCACAGTGTGGAGGAAAGCTAGCCTGAGGTAAACGTTTACACACACGCCACTGAGCGCCTCTCCAGTTATCAATCCTTTCAATGGTGCCCCGCTCCAGAGAGGAAAGCAAGTCGCAGTTCTCCAGTCACGTGGTGCGGACCATACGCTCCCTCTGGACGGCAGAACCGCAACAAATCTACACGATTCCACGACTCCATCTCCAACTCCCACAACCATTCGGGCGTAAGCACCAAATTGTAACTCATCCCAATATGGAATTGGTCAATGCTTCATGCTTTCTCTTTGCTCAGGCTCTGTCTCAGCCAATCAGAAGAACTCCTTAAAAGGTCAGATGAAGACTGTTGTCAACAGTTTTTTAAAATATGACTTTTTGGTATCTGTGTGTTCTCGTTCTTTCTTCTATGTTGGTCAGACCTTAACCTGAATCACTCACTCTACTGCCTTCTGGTGGTCTAGGGAGACACAGCACCAAGAGTCAGACCTCTCCCCCTCGGCCAGCCAGATAGTACCAGGGGGTGGCTTGGGACTAAAATAATTTTGGAGCCTTGCCCTGACCTTAAAGATCTCATCCAAGTCTGTCTGTTGACTCCAAGTACCTTGCTTGCAGTGTTGATAATCCTTCTCAGTATATTTTTCTCTGACAGTGGCATTGCCAAACCAACAAATAACACTAAAAGTTGAAATACTCTCAATGGAAGATTTGTAAAACAGAGTCAGCACAGTACAGTCAACATTAAAAGGTCCCAGCTTTTTGAGAAAGTGTTGTCTCTTTATGTAGATCAGGTCTGTACATTTACTCCATTGCTCCCCCAAATATTTATATATTCTAAATTCCATTCCTTTACTTTCGATATGTGTGTATTGTTGTGAAATTATTCGATATTACTTGTTAGATATTACTGCACTGTTGGAGCTAGAAACACAATTATTTTGCTACAGCCGCAATAACATCTGATAAACATGTGTAATAACGAATAACATTTGATTTGATTTGTCCAAGAGGACACACAGATATTTGTACATCTGATAAACATGCACATCTCTTTGGTCTTGAAGACCGAGTGTGATTGGTCACACCACTCTGTGAATAACATTTGGTTTGTCCAAGAGGACACACAGATATTTGTATTCCTCTGCCATCTGATAGGTAGGTGTTGTTTGCTTCCTGAAGTCTATGCACATCTCTTTGGTCTTGAGGACCGAGTGTGATTGGTCACACCACTCTACAACGTCATTTAGGACCGGGCCATGATGTTCGTCATCATCATGCAGCAGGCTGATCAAGGCAGTGTCATCAGCGAACTTATCGAGGTGTTTGTCAGGATGGGAACTAGTACAACTAGTAGTGTACAAAATGTACAGGAGTGGGGACAAAACACATCCCTGTGGGAAGCCTGTGTTGGTGGTGCGTATGTCAGACACGTGGGGACCTACTTTGACCCGCTGTGACCTCTGGCTCAGGAAGTCCAACAGCCACAAAACCAGCCCACCATCTAAGAAGTCTCTTACGAGTCTCTGTGCCAGAATGTAAGGCTGGATTGTGTTTTAGGCAGAAGAAAAGTCAATAGACAGGATTTGGCGCCCTCTAGAGGTCTAAAGACCATGTTGAAGAGAGTAAGAATGGCATCATCAACTCCTCTGCTGGGCTGATAGGCAAACTGAAACGGGTCGAGGAGTCGTTCAACAGAGAGGGATTAGATGCTTTAGAAATGAGTACAATTATTGAGTTTTCCCACAATACTGGAACGTTTTGCTGGTTGAGCGACGATTGGAAAATGTCTGTAAAAACACCAGCTAATTGTTCAGCACATTGCTTCAACATTTGTCCACTCATTTTGTCTGGGCCTGGGCTTTTGTGTGCATTACATCCCCTGAACAACATCAACACATCTGCCTGTTTAACAACAAACTCTCTCAAAACATTTGTAATGATGCTTCCATTTGTTTTTAGCTCCGACACATCGTCGTCTGATTCAAATCTTGGGAAGAAAACACTCAGTTCATTAGCCATGTTCTGGCCCTCATGTCTCCTCTCCACCCTTTGTTTGTACGCCTCCTTGTCCACCAGTATCTGTGTTTGTATCTCACCTTGTACATCTCTTAAAGCCTGTTTAACACTCTCAGCATGAACTGCCTTCTTTACATTAAGTAGTGATTTTAGATGTTTTGATGCCCAAGGCTTATTGTTAGGGAAGATTGTACAGGTTTTAACAGGCACGACTGACAACACAGAAGTTGACATAGTCTGAAAGCTGGTATTGTCCCATAGCACAAATGTAGTCTTATTTTTCCTAGTGTGCAATGTCACATACTGGTGGTACATGCGCAGGACCTTGTTCAAAGTGCAGTTGTTAAAACCCCCTAGTACTATGGCAATATGGCAGCAGGCCGGACCTAGCTATCTGGCAAGCGATGACACAGGGCTATGCACAGTATGTTGGTGCACATGGAAGTCAGTGATTTATGTTGACTATATAGTAGGTTAATGAGACAATACAAATGTGATGTGACTAAAATTAAAGGACATTTAGTTGAATAAAATGGCCCACTGTTTTCGTCAAAATTATTCAAAAATGAAAAAATATATATATAAAATATATATAAACATATAAAATAAAATATATATTTTATAGTATTCTGAATTGTTGGGAAGGAACTGTAAGTAAGCATTCACTGTTAGTCTACACCTGTTTAGGTTTAGAAACAAATTAGCATGATTCAGCGTGTGAACTTTACTGTATTTATACTTGGGATATCACTTTTCAAGGACATATTTGTACTATACAATCTTTGGTGCGACTTAGTACCATATATGGACATACGGCCATAAAATGTTAGGCCACACCCACAAGCCCATTTCAAGACGGCTGCAACTCAGTCCGTTAGTGTGGAGAAGCTAAAACTACATACATCTTGAACAACGTTGGTGAAAATTGGATCATGGACTTCCTGTTCGATCGGGTCATACGGGTGAGGGTGGGGTCAGAATTGTCAATCTGGTTTGAAGTGGACAATTGGGCAGAAAGTGGTAGAAAATGGACTGGGGGAGAGAGAGACCAGGCTGGCAATTGCGTCGGGGAACGTTCCTCTGTTGCTGTTTTCCGAAACCAAGTGTGGATGTAGATATGAATCAGGGTAGGAGAGAATGGTGTGAGGACGTGAGACGGGGTGTGGAGAGATATATATAGATAAATCATTTACATTTGTTTTTAAGGATATATACAGATGGTTAAATGGATCCAGTTAGTGGTAGGGTGGGGCAGGGGTGTATATCCCAGATTTCAAAGTTAGAGTATGTAAGAGGTTTACTGATTGCATGTCAGTGAATGTGGCTGAGTTGATGGCCATGATTCTAGGTTTGAGATGGGTGGAGGAGGTGAAACCACTCAGAGTGGTGGTCTGCTCTGATTGGGCTGCAGCGTTGAGTAGTGTGAAGACGGGCAGGTCGGATAGGGGAGACTGGTTTGTGGAGATGATGGTGCTATTAATGGGATTGGAATGGTGGTAAGCTTTTGCTGGGTTCCCTCTGGGTAATGAGAAGGCCAATGTGGTGGCTAAGAGTGCTGTGAGGAGAGAGGGGGTAGATATTCAGGTCCCGCTGGGCCGCAGGGAAGTCAAGTCATCGATCCGGGAAAAAGGGCTCCATCTTTGGCAAAGGCAGTGGGATGGTAGTAGTAAGGGAGGCCATTTTGTCATGTGTACAGGTCAGTTAAGGAAGAGGTGGGGAGTATGGGATGGTAGTAGTAAGGGAGGCCATTTTGTCATGTGTACAGGTCAGTTAAGGAAGAGGTGGGGAGTATGGGATGGTAGTAGTAAGGGAGGCCATTTTGTCATGTGTACAGGTCAGTTAAGGAAGAGGTGGGGAGTATGGGATGGTAGTAGTAAGGGGAGGCCATTTTGTCATGTGTACAGGTCAGTAAGGAAAGTGGGGAAGAGGTGTAGGGAGTATGGGATGGTTTGGTAGTAAGGGGAGCCCATTTTGTCATGTGTACAGGTCAGTTAAGGAAGAGGTGGGGTTTAGTAAGGGGAGGCCATGTCATGGTAGGTCAGTGAAGAGGTGGGAGTATGGGCCATTTTGTCATGTGTTTAGTGTCAGGTCAGTAGTGATCGGGAGACAGGTGGAGCAGGTCTGTGTGATGAGTGTTGGGAGTGGATAGTAGTAAGGAAGCCATTTTGTCTGTGTACAGGAGTTGTTTAGTGATATGGGAGACATAGAAGGAGGCCATTTTGTGTGTGTACAGGTGTTAAGGAAGAGGTGGGGTGGGATGGTAGTAGTAAGGAGGCCATTTTGTCATGTGTACAGGTCAGTTAAGGAAGAGGTGGGGAGTATGGGATGAGTAGTAGTAAGGGGAGCCATTTTGTCATGTGTACAGGTCTGTGTGATGAGTGTAGGGTTAGTAGTTAAGGGAGATGTCTGTGTGATGAGTGTTTAGGAAGAGGTGGGGAGTATGGGATGTAGGACAGGTGAAGTTGTGTGGAGTAGACGGTTTGGACACAGAATATATCCAACTTTTACCACGTTGTGGATGATAGGGAGACATGAAGCAGGTCTGTGTGATGAGTGTTTAGTGATAGGGAGACATGAAGCAGGTCTGTGTGATGAGTGTTTAGTGATAGGGAGACATGAAGCAGGTCTGTGTGATGAGTGTTTAGTGATCGGGAGACATGAAGCAGGTCTGTGTGATGAGTGTTTAGTGATAGGGAGACATGGAGCAGGTCTGTGTGATGAGTGTTTAGTGATAGGGAGACATGGAGCAGGTCTGTGTGATGAGTGTTTAGTGATCGGGAGACATGGAGCAGGTCTGTGTGATGAGTGTTTAGTGATCGGGAGACATGGAGCAGGTCTGTGTGATGAGTGTTTAGTGATAGGGAGACATGGAGCAGGTCTGTGTGATGAGTGTTTAGTGGAGGAGACGTTGAAGTATGTCTGTGTGATGAGTGTTTAGTGGAGGAGACGTTGAAGTATGTCTGTGTGATGAGTGTTTAGTGGAGGAGACGTTGAAGTATGTCTGTGTGATGAGTGTTTAGTGGAGGAGACGTTGAAGTATGTGTGTGTGATGAGTGTTTAGTGGAGGAGACGTTGAAGTATGTCTGTGTGATGAGTGTTTAGTGGAGGAGACGTTGAAGTATGTCTGTGTGATGAGTGTTTAGTGGAGGAGACGTTGAAGTATGTCTGTGTGATGAGTGTTTAGTGGAGGAGACATTGAAGTATGTGTGTGTGATGAGTGTTTAGTGGAGGAGACGTTGAAGTATGTCTGTGTGATGAGTGTTTAGTGGAGGAGACGTTGAAGTATGTCTGTGTGATGAGTGTTTAGTGGAGGAGACGTTGAAGTATGTCTGTGTGATGAGTGTTTAGTGGAGGAGACGTTGAAGTATGTCTGTGTGATGAGTGTTTAGTGGAGGAGACGTTGAAGTATGTCTGTGTGATGAGTGTTTAGTGGAGGAGACGTTGAAGTATGTCTGTGTGATGAGTGTTTAGTGGAGGAGACGTTGAAGTATGTCTGTGTGATGAGTGTTTAGTGGAGGAGACGTTGAAGTATGTCTGTGTGATGAGTGTTTAGTGGAGGAGACGTTGAAGTATGTCTGTGTGATGAGTGTTTAGTGGAGGAGACGTTGAAGTATGTGTCGATACATGTGAACGGTGTTTGTATTTATTATGGACCTCCAGTAGCTGCTGCCAAGGCAACAGCTTCTCTCTCTATGATGTAGATAGGGAGAGATTGTGTGAAAGTGTTAGAGACTGGATGGGGTTGAGGTGGTGTAGTGGGGAGGGAGGGATGTCTAGGACTCTAGAGGGTTAGAGAGGCTGGATGGAGTTGGGGTGGTGTAGTGGGGAGGGAGGGATGTCTAGGACTCTAGAGGGTTAGAGAGGCTGGATGGGGTTGGGGTGGTGTAGTGGGGAGGGAGGGATGTCTAGGACTCTAGAGGGTTAGAGAGGCTGGATGGAGTTGGGGTGGTGTAGTGGGGAGGGAGGGATGTCTAGGACTCTAGAGGGTTAGAGAGGCTGGATGGGGTTGGGGTGGTGTAGTGGGGGGGAGGAAGTGATGTCTAGGACTCTAGAGGGTTAGAGAGGCTGGATGGAGTTGGGGTGGTGTAGTGGGGGAGGAAGTGATGTCTAGGACTCTAGAGGGTTAGAGAGGCTGGATGGAGTTGGGGTGGTGTAGTGGGGGGAGGAAGGGATGTCTAGGACTCTAGAGGGTTAGAGAGGCTGGATGGAGTTGGGGTGGTGTAGTGGGGGGAGGAAGTGATGTCTATGACTCTAGAGGGTTAGAGAGGCTGGATGGGGTTGAGGTTTGGGTGGTTTAGTGGGGGAGGAAAGAGGAGGGAAGTGGTGTCTAGGGCTTTATTTCACTTTCTTAGAGGGACAGAACTAATGAAGATAATTGAATGTACAGTGCATTCGGAAAGTGATCAATGGAAACAGAATGCCTCCTGAGCTCAATCTCAAGTCTCATAGCAAAGGGTCTGAATACTTATGTAAATAAGGTATTTCTAAAAACCTGTTTTTGCTTTGTCATTATGGTGTATTGTGTGTCGATTGCTGAGGATGTTTGTTTTTTTTTGGTCCATTTTAACGTAACAAAATGTGGTAAAATGTCAAAGGGTCTGAATACTTTCCAAAGGCACTGTGTCATTATGTGGAGCCAGTTCTACCCCTGTTCAGACCCAAACCACCTGTAGGCCCACAGCTGGACAGGACTCAAACATAGCAGCTGTTTCAGCTCTACTTCACCACCTCTGTGCTGGGGACAGAATTTTCCAATAGCAACAAGTATTGTTGACAAGAAGCAGCGAGAGGGGAAGGAGATGCCCTGGAAACATGTCACCGTGGCAACATGCTCTCCTACATTTCCCTGGTTATGTACATAGGCCAGACCTACCTATCTGTCTGGCCGGATAGTACCAGTCGGCCGGCCAAACAGATAGGTCCGGCATACCTTACTCTGTCCCAAATGGCACCCTAATCATTTAGGGTGCCATTTTAAAGTAGTGCTTTATATAGGGGAAAGGGTGTGATTTGGGATGCAGCCTCTAGATGTCACCCAGACCACACACTGACGTTTACTGTTCCTCTCTCTCATCAGAACACATTCAGCAAACACAGGTAACACACAGGAGCGCGTGTTCTCACACACACTTATATATTTCAATAGTGTATTTTTTACTGATAGAAAACACAATGGGAGCATAGCTAAGCATTACTACACCACAACAGAATATATGGAGAAATAGAACACGCGTTTCTAAAACGTTACTAAATGTCCTTATATTAACATTTACTCAACAGTACAGGTGAAATGTTACACGTTTAAAGCCACCAAACACAGACATACTAATGAATGTGACTAAGGTGTCATCCCTAATGGCACCCTGTTCCCTATATAGTGCACTAATTTTGACCGGGGCTCATAGGAGTCTGGTGAAAAGTAGTGCACTATGTAGGGCCTAGTGTGCCTTTTAGGTTGCATTCACATTGCTCAATCAGACTAACTTCTGTAATGTGTTACAATCCAGCGTCTGTCCCCTTAATTAAAGTCTGTCACCCTGTCACTGGGTCTCAGTCCGGACTACTACATGCAGGTTTGCAGTGGATTAGGGATGCAAGCTGGCGAGACTCACATGCACAAGGGCACGGACAGACAGTTGCACCTGCAAGCGTGCATACACTGAAGCAAACACAAAATGGCCTCTCTTCAGCGAGTACAGAAACATGTGAAAACCTCCATCTCCCTGTCTTTATATCTCAGTATTATACACAGACAGGTCAGAGGCCGCGGTAACATGCAGTTCCCACGGAAACTGATTGACAGGCCTCTTGACCTTTGACCTTTGCGCCCGCCCATCGGCCACCATCAGCGCCACGTCCCCGTCGTCAAGGAGACGCACCAGGTCACCCTCGGGGTCACGGTAGTTCAGGGCGATGTTGCCATCCACCTTGAACACATCTCTGAGAAAGAGCGAACGAGAGAGCGAGATGACAAGGAGGGATGGAGAGAGAAAGGTGGAGGGCGGAGTAGAGGGGAGAGGAGAGAGGGAAAGGGAGGGGTGGAGAGAGAGGGGTGGGAAAGAGGGAGAGATGGTGGTGTAGGGGGAGAGGAGAGAGGAAAAAGGGAGGGGTGGAGAGAGAGTGTGGGGTGGGAAAGGGAGAGGTGGAGAGAGAGGTGTGGGAAAGGGAGAGGTGGAGAGAGAGGTGTGGGAAAGGGAGAGGTGGAGAGAGAGGTGTGGGAAAGGGAGAGGTGGAGAGAGAGGTGTGGGAAAGGGAGAGGTGGAGAGAGAGGTGTGGGAAAGAGGGAGAGATGGCGGTGTAGGGGGAGAGGAGAGAGAAAGGGGGAAATAGAAGAAGGCAGAGAGAAAGGTAGAGAGAGATTATTATTAGTATGACTGTTTATCTTTATTTAACCATTACAAGTCAATTGAGAAGCCATTTTAGCTTATAATACTGACCTGGCCAAGAGGCATCACATTACAACAGTAAACAGGACAACACACAATCCCACTAAAATCACATAACACACAATAGAGGAAAGGTCCAAATTCATCAAATATACAACAAGAAGAAATATTCTCAGTGGGTTTAGAGCAGAAAAGTTCAAGGCAACACAGCAGACTGAATGATCAGCAGCTACACTGATCAGATAGCAGCTCAGTTCATGTTGCTGAAGGACTGTGGTGGGATGAATAAATCAGGCCTGATGGTCTTCTGCAGCTCAGTTCATGTTGCTGATGGACTGTGGTGGGGTGAATAAATCAGGTCTGATGGTCTTCTGCAGCTCAGTTCATGTTGCTGAAGGACTGTGGTGGGATGAATAAATCAGGCCTGAAGGTCTTCTGCAGCTCAGTTCATGTTGCTGAAGGACTGTGGTGGGGTGAATAAATCAGGCCTGATGGTCTTCTGCAGCTCAGTTCATGTTGCTGAAGGACTGTGGTGGGGTGAATAAATCAGGCCTGATGGTCTTCTGCAGCTCAGTTCATGTTGCTGAAGGACTGTGGTGGGGGTGAATAAATCAGGCCTGATGGTCTTCTGCAGCTCAGTTCATGTTGCTGAAGGACTGTGGTGGGATGAATAAATCAAAGGTCTTCTGCAGCTCAGTTCATGTTGCTGAAGGACTGTGGTGGGGTGAATAAATCAGGCCTGATGGTCTTCTGCAGCTCAGTTCATGTTGCTGAAGGACTGTGGTGGGATGAATAAATCAGGCCTGATGGTCTTCTGCAGCTCAGTTCATGTTGCTGAAGGACTGTGGTGGGATGAATAAATCAGGTCCTGATGGTCTTCTGCAGCTCAGTTCATGTTGCTGAAGGACTGTGGTGGGGTGAATAAATCATTCTGATGGTCTTCTGCAGCTCAGTTCATGTTGCTGAAGGACTGTGGTGGGGTGAATAAATCAGGCCTGATGGTCTTCTGCAGCTCAGTTCATGTTGCTGAAGGACTGTGGTGGGGTGAATAAATCAGGCCTGATGGTCTTCTGCAGCTCAGTTCATGTTGCTGAAGGACTGTGGTGGGGTGAATAAATCAGGCCTGATGGTCTTCTGCAGCTCAGTTCATGTTGCTGAAGGACTGTGGTGGGGTGAATAAATCAGGCCTGATGGTCTTCTGCAGCTCAGTTCATGTTGCTGAAGGACTGTGGTGGGGATGAATAAATCAGGCCTGATGGTCTTCTGCAGCTCAGTTCATGTTGCTGAAGGACTGTGGTGGGATGAATAAATCAGGCCTGATGGTCTTCTGCAGCTCAGTTCATGTTGCTGAAGGACTGTGGTGGGATGAATAAATCAAGTCTGCATGGTCTTCTGCAGCTCAGTTCATGTTGCTGAAGGACTGTGGTGGGATGAATAAATCAGGCCTGATGGTCTTCTCAGCTCAGTTCATGTTGCTGAAGGACTGTGGTGGGATGAATAAATCAGGTCTGATGGTCTTCTGCAGCTCAGTTCATGTTGCTGAAGGACTGTGGTGGGGATGAATAAATCAGGTCTGATGGTCTTCTACAGCTCAGTTCATGTTGCTGAAGGACTGTGGTGGGGTGAATAAATCAGGTCTGATGGTCTTCTACAGCTCAGTTCATGTTGCTGAAGGACTGTGGTGGGATGAATAAATCAAGTCTGCAGGTCTTCTGCAGCTCAGTTCATGTTGCTGAAGGACTGTGGTGGGGTGAATAAATCAGGCCTGATGGTCTTCTGCAGCTCAGTTCATGTTGCTGAAGGACTGTGGTGGGATGAATAAATCAAGTCTGCAGGTCTTCTACAGCTCAGTTCATGTTGCTGAAGGACTGTGGTGGGGTGAATAAATCCAGCCTGAGGGTCTTCTGCAGTTCAGTCCAGTCGTTGGCGGCGGAAAACTAGAATGAACGACAGCCAAAGGAAGTGTGGGTTTTGGGAACGACCAGTGTGATACATCTACCAGGGGTTGCTACTGGTAGTGGAGATGTTGAGGAGTGAGCCGAGGTAGAGGGGGGACTTGCCTACGAGGGACTTGGGACCAGTGAGTCTGGTGTCGTGATTGTAACGCGGCCAGTTGACCAGGGTGTAAAGGTCACAGTGATGAGTGTTGAAGGGGGACCTGGTAACAAAGCGGATGGCAGTGTGGTAAATGATCTCTAGTTTGTCAAGGGAGGTTTTTGGGGCAAGCCTATAACTAAATCACCATAGTCCAGGATTGTCAGGATGGTCATTTTTATAAGGGTGTGCTTGGCAGAGGGGGTGAAGGATGTTTCGTTGCGGTACAGGAAACCAACTGTGGATGTAACTTTAGCCTGAAGGTGGGTGATGTGGGTACAGAATGAGAGCGATCAGTCCAGACAAGACACCAACATACTTCTAGCTAGGTGTCTTCCTCCTCTAACCCCGACCCATTCAGGGTGACAGTGATAGGAGGACGTAGATACATGGTAGAGTCCTGCTGTTAATACAAGTACAGAAACAACTACTCACACCCATCAGACCTATAACAGGTGAAGTCCTCTCACGAGCTCTTCACCCGAACAAGCATTTGTTTTGGCACAAAGATAGCGCTGAGATAACAAAGATAACTCTTTGTTTGTCTGATATGCTTTAATGGCTGTCCTGTCAATCTCCTTTCTGTGGTCTCTCTCTCTCTCCTCTGTCTTTCACTCTCTCTTTCTCTCCATATATCTCTCTCTCAACTCTTTCTCTCTGTGTCCCTACTGTCTCTTTTTTTCGCCTCTCTTCATTCCTCTGTTTTGTGAACAGGCTAAAGTACATTAACACAAGATAACTAGCAGCCATAGACCCAAAGCAGAATAGGATTATCAACACACACACACACACACACACACACACACAGCAAATATTAATAAACAACCAACACAACCAGAAGATGAACTGATTTCTGAATGATTTGAAATGGAGAGAAAAATAATGTCGGTGGCAGTGGCCCCAAATGAACAGACAAATAAATAGAGGGAGAGATGTCTGGATATTGGGAGAGCGGGAGAGCGTGTCTGGATATTGGGAGAGCGTGTCTGGATATTGGGAGAGCGTGTCTGGATATTGGGAGAGCGTGTCTGGATATTGGGAGAGCGTGTCTGGATATTGGGAGAGCGTGTCTGGTTATTGGGAGAGCGTGTCTGGTTATTGGGAGAGCGTGTCTGGTTATTGGGAGAGCGGGAGAGCGTGTCTGGATATTGGGAGAGCGTGTCTGGATATTGGGAGAGCGTGTCTGGATATTGGGAGAGCGGAGAGCGTGTCTGGATATTGGGAGCGGGAGCGTGTCTGGATATTGGGAGAGCGTGTGTCTGGATATTGGGAGAGCGTGTCTGGTTATTGGGAGAGCGTGTCTGGTTATTGGGAGAGCGTGTCTGGTTATTGGGAGAGCGTGTCTGGTTATTGGGAGAGCGTGTCTGGTTATTGGGAGAGCGTGTCTGGTTATTGGGAGAGCGTGTCTGGATATTGGGAGAGCGTGTCTGGTTATTGGGAGAGCGTGTCTGGTTATTGGGAGAGCGTGTCTGGTTATTGGGAGAGCGTGTCTGGTTATTGGGAGAGCGTGTCTGGTTATTGGGAGAGCGTGTCTGGTTATTGGGAGAGCGTGTCTGGTTATTGGGAGAGCGTGTCTGGTTGGGAGAGCGTGTCTGGTTATTGGAGAGCGTGTCTGGTTATTGGGAGAGCGTGTCTGGATATTGGGAGAGCGTGTCTGGATATTGGGAGAGCGTGTCTGGTTATTGGGAGAGCGTGTCTGGTTATTGGGAGAGCGTGTCTGGATATTGGGAGAGCGTGTCTGGTTATTGGGAGAGCGTGTCTGGTTATTGGGAGAGCGTGTCTGGATATTGGGAGAGCGTGTCTGGATATTGGGAGAGCGTGTCTGGATATTGGGAGAGCGTGTCTGGTTATTGGGAGAGCGTGTCTGGTTATTGGGAGAGCGGGAGAGCGTGTCTGGATATTGGGAGAGCGTGTCTGGTTATTGGGAGAGCGTGTCTGGTTATTGGGAGAGCGTGAGGTGAGAAGAGTGGAACTAATTTTAAAATGCACAGAGGTGATTTGTGGCTCTGCTTATGCATTGTGGGTAGATTTCTAGGCCCCGGGGCATTGGTGAATGTTTAATGGAAGTGTTTGTGTGTGTGTGTGTGTGTGTGTGTGTGTGTGTGTGTGTGTGTATGCGTGCCTTTAATGAAATTCGATTTATTCTTGTTTTGCTTTTACAGTTGAGATGAGTTTTATCTCGTTGACAAGATAATAATGAGAGATGATAAACTGGGCCAGTAGATGTGCGGAACTGACTATATGAGTCTGTTTATAGTGTGTACTGTGGTAGTGGTATAGTGTGTAGAGTGGTAGTGTTATAGTGTGTAGAGTGGTAGTGGTATAGTGTGTAGAGTGTTATAGTGTGTAGAGTGGTAGTGTTATAGTGTGTAGAGTGGTAGTGTTATAGTGTGTAGAGTGGTAGTGTTATAGTGTGTAGAGTGGTAGTGTTATAGTGTGTAGAGTGGTAGTGTTATAGTGTGTAGAGTGGTAGTGTTATAGTGTGTACTGTGGTAGTGTTATAGTGTGTACTGTGGTAGTGTTATAGTGTGTACTGTGGTAGTGTTATAGTGTGTACTGTGGTAGTGTTATAGTGTGTAGAGTGGTAGTGTTATAGTGTGTAGAGTGGTAGTGTTATAGTGTGTAGAGTGGTAGTGTTATAGTGTGTAGAGTGGTAGTGTTATAGTGTGTTGAGTGGTAGTGTTATAGTGTGTAGAGTGGTAGTGTTATAGTGTGTAGAGTGGTAGTGTTATAGTTTGTGTGGTAGTGTTATAGTTTGTACTGTGGTAGTGTTATAGTGTGTAGAGTGGTAGTGTTATAGTGTGTAGAGTGGTAGTGTTATAGTGTGTAGAGTGGTAGTGTTATAGTGGTAGTGTGTTATAGTGTGTAGTACTGTGGTAGTGTTATAGTGTACTGTGGTAGTGTTATAGTGTGTAGAGTGGTAGTGTTATAGTGTGTAGAGTGGTAGTGTTATAGTGTGTAGAGTGGTAGTGTTATAGTGTGTACTGTGGTAGTGTTATAGTTTGTACTGTGGTAGTGTTATAGTGTGTACTGTGGTAGTGTTATAGTGTGTAGAGTGGTAGTGTTATAGTGTGTAGAGTGGTAGTGTTATAGTGTGTAGAGTGGTAGTGTTATAGTTTGTACTGTGGTAGTGTTATAGTGTGTACTGTGGTAGTGTTATAGTGTGTAGAGTGGTAGTGTTATAGTGTGTAGAGTGGTAGTGTTATAGTGTGTAGAGTGGTAGTGTTATAGTGTGTACTGTGGTAGTGTTATAGTTTGTAGTGGTAGTGTTATAGTGTGTGAGTGGTAGTGTTATAGTGTGTAGAGTGGTAGTGTTATAGTGTGTAGAGTGGTAGTGTTATAGTGTGTAGAGTGGTAGTGTTATAGTGTGTAGAGTGGTAGTGTTATAGTGTGTAGAGTGGTAGTGTTATAGTGTGTACTGTGGTAGTGTTATAGTTTGTACTGTGGTAGTGTTATAGTTTGTACTGTGGTAGTGTTATAGTGTGAGTGGTAGTGTTATGTGTAGAGTGGTAGTGTTATAGTGTGTAGAGTGGTAGTGTTATAGTGTGTAGAGTGTTATAGTGTGTAGAGTGGTAGTGTTATAGTTTGTACTGTGGTAGTGTTATAGTGTGTAGAGTGGTAGTGTTATAGTGTGTAGTGGTAGTGTTATAGTGTGTAGAGTGGTAGTGTTATAGTGTGTAGAGTGGTAGTGTTATAGTTTGTACTGTGGTAGTGTTATAGTGTGTAGAGTGGTAGTGTTATAGTGTGTAGAGTGGTAGTGTTATAGTGTGTAGAGTGGTAGTGTTATAGTGTGTAGAGTGGAGTGTTATAGTGTGTAGAGTGGTAGTGTTATAGTGTGAAGAGTGGTAGTGTTATAGTGTGTAGTGGTAGTGTTATAGTGTGTAGAGTGGTAGTGTTATAGTGTGTAGAGTGGAGTGTTATAGTGTGTAGAGTGGTAGTGTTATAGTGTGTAGAGTGGTAGTGTTATAGTGTGTTGAAGAGTGGTAGTGTTATAGTGTAGAGTGGTAGTGTTATAGTGTGTTGAGTGGTAGTGTTATAGTGTGTTAGTGGTAGTGTTATAGTGTGTAGAGTGGTAGTGTTATACATATGTGTTGAGTGAATAGTGTTATAGTGTGAGAGAGTGGTAGTGTTATAGTGTGAGAGTGGAGTGTTATAGTATCAGAGTGGAGTGTTATACAGATAGTGTAGTGTTATAGTGTGAAGAGTGTTATATCAGAGTAGTAGTGTTATAGTGTAGTAAGAGGAGTTATAGTCAGTGTAGAGTGGTAGTGTTATCAGATGAGAGTGGTAGTGTTAACAGTGTGATATGGTAGTGTTAAGTGTGTAGAATATCAGTTATTGACCAGATATGTAATGAAGAGGAGAATATCAGATGAGTAACAGATATGTAGAGAAGAGGAGAATATCAGATATGTAGTAAGAGGAGAATATCAGATATGTAGTGAAGAGGAGAATATCAGATATGTAGAGAAGAGAGAATATCAGATATGTAGAGAAGAGGAGAATATCAGATATGTAGAGAAGAGGAGAATATCAGATAGAAGAGGAGTAGAGAAGAGGAGAATATCAGATATGTAGTGAAGAGGAGAATATCAGATATGTAGTGAAGAGGAGAATATCAGATGAGTAACAGATATGTAGAGAAGAGGAGAATATCAGATGAGTAACAGATATGTAGAGAAGAGGAGAATATCAGATGAGTAACAGATATGTAGAGAAGAGGAGAATATCAGATGAGTAACAGATATGTAGAGAAGAGGAGAATATCAGATATGTAGAGAAGAGGAGAATATCAGATGAGTAACAGATATGTAGAGAAGAGGAGAAATATGAGTAACAGATATGTAGAGAAGAGGAGAATATCAGATATGTAACAGAATATATGTAGAGAAGAGGAGAATATCAGATATGTAGTGAAGAGGATATGTAGAGAAGAGGAGAATATCAGATATGTAGAGAAGAGGAGAATATCAGATATGATGAGGAGAATATCAGATATGTAGAGAAGAGGAGAATATCAGCTGAGTAACAGATATGTAGAGAAGAGGAGAATATCAGATATGTAGAGAAGAGGAGAATATCAGATATGTAGAGAAGAGGAGAATATCAGATATGTAGTGAAGAGGAGAATATCAGATATGATGAGTAACAGATATGTAGAGAAGAGGAGAATATCAGATATGTAGAAGAGGAGAATATCAGATATGTAGAGAAGAGGAGAATATATCAGATATGTAGAGAAGAGGAGAATATCAGATATGTAGAGAAGAGGAGAATATCAGATATGTAGAGAAGAGGAGAATATCAGATCAGATATGTAGAAGAGGAGAATATCAGATATGTAGTGAAGAGGAGAATATCAGATATGTAGAGAAGAGGAGAATATCAGATATGTAGAGAAGAGGAGAATATCAGATATGTAGAGAAGAGGAGAATATCAGATATGTAGAGAAGAGGAGAATATCAGATATGTAGTGAAGAGGAGAATATCAGATGAGTAACAGATATGTAGAGAAGAGGAGAATATCAGATAGAAGAGAGAATATCAGATATGTAGAGAAGAGGAGAATATCAGATATGAGTGAAGAGGAGAATATCAGATATGAGTAACAGATATGTAGTAGAAGAGGAGAATATCAGATATGTAGTGAAGAGGAGAATATCAGATATGAGTGAAGAGGAGAATATCAGATATGTAGTGAAGAGGAGAATATCAGATATGTAGTGAAGAGGAGAATATCAGATATGTAGAGAAGAGGAGAATATCAGATATGTAGTGAAGAGGAGAATATCAGATGAGTAACAGATATGTAGAGAAGAGGAGAATATCAGATATGTAGTGAAGAGGAGAATATCAGATATGTAGAGAAGAGGAGAATATCAGATATGTAGAGAAGAGGAGAATATCAGATGATAACAGATATGTAGTGAAGAGGAGAATAATATCAGATATGTAGAGAAGAGGAGGAGAATATCAGATGAGTAACAGATATGTAGAGAAGAGGAGAATATCAGATATGTAGAGAAGAGGAGAATATCAGATATGTAGTGAAGAGAGAATATCAGAGTAACAGATATGTAGAGAAGAGGAGAATATCAGATAGTAAGAGAAGAGAGAATATCAGATATGTAGAGAAGAGGAGAATATCAGATATGTAGAGAAGAGGAGAATATCAGAGATAACAGATATGTAGAGAAGAGGAGAATATCAGATATGTAGAGAAGAGGAGAATATCAGATATGTGAGTAGAAGAATATCAGATAGTAGAGAAGAGGAGAATATCAGATATGTAGAGAAGAGGAGAATATCAGATATGTAGAGAAGAGGAGAATATCAGATAGTAACAGATAGTAGAGAAGAGGAGAATATCAGATATGTAGAGAAGAGGAGAATATCAGATATGTAGTGAAGAGGAGAATGATAACAGATATGTAGTGAAGAGGAGAATATCAGATATGTAGAGAAGAGGAGAATATCAGATATGTAGAGAAGAGGAGAATATCAGATATGTAGTGAAGAGGAGAATATCAGATATGATAGAGAAGAGGAGAATATCAGATATGAGTAACAGATATCAGTAGTGAAGAGGAGAATATCAGATGAGTAACAGATATGTAGTGAAGAGGAGAATATCAGATATGTAGAGAAGAGGAGAATATCAGATGAGTAACAGATATGTAGTGAAGAGGAGAATATCAGATGAGTAACAGATATGTAGAGAGGAGAATATCAGATATGAGAATATCAGATGAGTAACAGATATGTAGAAGAGAGAATATCAGAGAATAACAGATATGTAGAGAAGAGGAGAATATCAGATATGTAGTGAAGAGGAGAAGATCAGAGAGTATCAGATATGTAGAGAAGAGGAGAATATCAGATATGAGTAACAGATATGTAGTGAAAGGAGAATATCAGATGAGTAACAGATATGTAGAGTAGTGAAGAGGATATCAGAATATCAGATATGTAGAGAAGAGGAGAATATCAGATATGTAGAGAAGAGGAGAATATCAGATATGTAGAGAAGAGGAGAATATCAGATGAGTAACAGATATGTAGAGAAGAGGAGAATATCAGATATGTAGAGAAGAGGAGAATATCAGATGAGTAACAGATATGTAGAGAAGAGGAGAATATCAGATATGTAGAGAAGAGGAGAATATCAGATATGTAGTGAAGAGGAGAATATCAGATGAGTAACAGATATGTAGAGAAGAGGAGAATATCAGATATGTAGTGAAGAGGAGAATATCAGATATGTAGTGAAGAGGAGAATATCAGATATGTAGAGAAGAGGAGAATATCAGATGAAGAGGAGAATATCAGATATGTAGAGAAGAGGAGAATATCAGATATGTAGAGAAGAGGAGAATATCAGATATGTAGAGAAGAGGAGAATATCAGATATAGAGAAGAGGAGAATATCAGATATGTAGAGAAGAGGAGAATATCAGATGAGTAAGAGATATGTATCAGAGGAGAATATCAGATATGTAGAGAAGAGGAGAATATCAGATATGTAGAGAAGAGGAGAATATCATATCAGATATGTAGAGAAGAGGAGAATATCAGATATCAGATATGTAGAGAAGAGGAGAATATCAGATATGTAGAGAAGAGGAGAATATCAGATGAGTAACAGATATGTAGAGAAGAGGAGAATATCAGATAGTGAAGAGGAGAATATCAGATATGTAGAGAAGAGGAGAATATCAGATATGTAGAGAAGAGGAGAATATCAGATATGTAGAGAAGAGGAGAATATCAGATATGTAGAGAAGAGGAGAATATCAGATATGTAGAGAAGAGGAGAATATCAGATGAGTAACAGATATGTAGAGAAGAGGAGAATATCAGATATGTAGAGAAGAGGAGAATATCAGATATGTAGAGAAGAGGAGAATATCAGATATGTAGAGAAGAGGAGAATATCAGATATGTAGAGAAGAGGAGAATATCAGATATGTAGAGAAGAGGAGAATATCAGATATGTAGAGAAGAGGAGAATATCAGATATGTAGAGAAGAGGAGAATATCAGATATGTAGTGAAGAGGAGAATATCAGATATGTAGAGAAGAGGAGAATATCAGATAGTAACAGATAAGAAGAGGAGAATATCAGATATGTAGAGAAGAGGAGAATATCAGATATGTAACAGATATGTAGAGAAGAGGAGAATATCAGATATGTAGAAGAGGAGAATATCAGATATGTAGAGAAGAGGAGAATATCAGATGAGTAACAGATATGTAGAGAAGAGGAGAATATCAGATATGTAGAGAAGAGGAGAATATCAGATATGTAGAGAAGAGGAGAATATCAGATATGTAGTGAAGAGGAGAATATCAGATGAGTAACAGATATGTAGAGAAGAGGAGAATATCAGATATGTAGAGAAGAGGAGAATATCAGATGAGTAACAGATATGTAGAGAAGAGGAGAATATCAGATATGTAGAGAAGAGGAGAATATCAGATATGTAGAAGAGGAGAATATCAGATGAGTAACAGATATGTAGAGAAGAGGAGAATATCAGATGAGTAACAGATATGTAGAGAAGAGGAGAATATCATAGTAACAGATATGTAGAGAAGAGGAGAATATCAGATATGTAGAGAAGAGGAGAATATCAGATGAGTAACAGATATGTAGAGAAGAGGAGAATATCAGATGAGTAACAGATATGTAGAGAAGAGGAGAATATCAGATGAGTAACAGATATGTAGAGAAGAGGAGAATATCATATAACAGATATGTAGAGAAGAGGAGAATATCAGATGAGTAACAGATATGTAGAGAAGAGGAGAATATCAGATATAACAGATATGTAGTCAGAAGAGGAGAATATCAGATAGTCAGATATGTAGAGAAGAGGAGAATATCAGATATGTAGAGAAGAGGAGAATATCAGATATGTAGATATGAAGAGGAGAATATCAGATATGTAGAGAAGAGGAGAAATATCAGATATGTAGAGAAGAGGAGAATATCAGATATGTAGAGAAGAGGAGAATATCAGATATGTAGAGAAGAGGAGAATATCAGATATGTAGAGAAGAGGAGAATATCAGATAGTAACAGATAAGAGGAGAATATCAGATATGTAGAGAAGAGGAGAATATCAGATATGTAGAGAAGAGGAGAATATCAGATATGTAGAGAAGAGGAGAATATCAGATATGTAGAGAAGAGGAGAATATCAGATATGTAGAGAAGAGGAGAATATCAGATATGTAGAGAAGAGGAGAATATCAGATATGTAGAGAAAGGAGAATATCAGATGAGTAACAGATATGTAGTGAAGAGGAGAATATCAGATATGTAGTGAAGAGGAGAATATCAGTGAGTAACAGATATGTAGAGAAGAGGAGAATATCAGATGAGTAACAGATATGTAGAGAAGAGGAGAATATCAGATATGTAGTGAAGAGGAGAATATCAGATGATAACAGATATGTAGAGAAGAGGAGAATATCAGATGATAACAGATATGTAGAGAAGAGGAGAATATCAGATGATGTAGATATGTAGTGAAGAGGAGAATATCAGATGTAGTGAAGAGGAGAATATGTAGAAAGGAGAATATCAGATAGAAGAGGAGAATATCAGATATGTAGAGAAGAGGAGAATATCAGATATGTAGAGAAGAGGAGAATATCAGATGAGAAGAGGAATCAGATACAGTAGAGAAGAGGAGAATATCAATATCAGATATGTAGAGAAGAGGAGAATATCAGATGATAACAGATATGAGAAGAGGAGAATATCAGATATGTAGAGAAGAGGAGAATATCAGATGAAGAAGAGGAGAATATCAGATGAGTAACAGATATGTAGAGAAGAGGAGAATATCAGATATATAGTGAAGAGGAGAATATCAGATATGTAGAGAAGAGGAGAATATCAGATATGTAGAGAAGAGGAGAATATCAATGAGTAACAGATATGTAGAGAAGAGGAGAATATCAGATATAACAGATATGTAGAGAAGAGGAGAATATCAGATATGTATGTAGAGAAGAGGAGAATATCAGATATGTATGAAGAAGGAGAATATCAGATATGTAGAGAAGAGGAGAATATCAGATATGTAGTGAAGAGGAGAATATCAGATATGATATGTAGAGAAGAGGAGAATATCAGATAACAGATATATCAGATAGAAGAGGAGAATATCAGATATGTAGTGAAGAGGAGAATATCAGATATGTAGTGAAGAGGAGAATATCAGATATGTAGAGAAGAGGAGAATATCAGATATGTAGAGAAGAGGAGAATATCAGATATGTAGAGAAGAGGAGAATATCAGATATGTAGTAGAAGAGGAGAATATCAGATATGTAGTAGAAGAGGAGAATATCAGATATGTAGAGAAGAGGAGAATATCAGATATGTAGAGAAGAGGAGAATATCAGATATGTAGTGAAGAGGAGAATATCAGATATGTAGAGAAGAGGAGAATATCAGATATGTAGAGAAGAGGAGAATATCAGATATGTAGAGAAGAGGAGAATATCAGATATGTAGAGAAGAGGAGAATATCAGATATGTAGAGAAGAGGAGAATATCAGATATGTAGTGAAGAGGAGAATATCAGCTGAGTAACAGATATGTAGAGAAGAGGAGAATATCAGATGATAACAGATATGTAGAGAAGAGGAGAATATCAGATATGTAGAGAAGAGGAGAATATCAGATAGTGTGAGGAGAATATCAGATATGTAGTGAAGAGGAGAATATCAGATATGTGAAGAGGAGAATATCAGATATGTAGAGAAGAGGAGAATATCAGATAGTAACAGATATGTAGAGAAGAGGAGAATATCAGAGAGAAGAGGAGAATATCAGATATGTAGTGAAGAGGAGAATATCAGATGAGTAACAGATATGTAGTGAAGAGGAGAATATCAGATGAGTAACAGATATGTAGAGAAGAGGAGAATATCAGATGAGTAACAGATATATGTAGAGAAGAGGAGAAATCAGATCAGATATGTAGAAGAGGAGAATATCAGATATGTAGTGAAGAGGAGAATATCAGATATGTAGTGAAGAGAGAATATCAGATATGTAGAGAAGAGGAGAATATCAGATATCAGAAGAGGAGAATATCAGATATGTAGTGAAGAGGAGAATATCAGATGAGTAACAGATATGAAGAAGGAGAATATCAGAGAATAACAGATATGTAGAGAAGAGGAGAATATCAGATATGTAGAGAAGAGGAGAATATCAGCTGAGTAACAGATATGTAGAGAAGAGGAGAATATCAGATGAGTAACAGATATGTAGAGAAGAGGAGAATATCAGATATGTAGAGAAGAGGAGAATATCAGATATGTAGAGAAGAGGAGAATATCAGATGAGTAACAGATATGTAGAGAAGAGGAGAATATCAGATATGTAGAGAAGAGGAGAATATCAGATGAGTAACAGATATGTAGAGAAGAGGAGAATATCAGATATGTAGAGAAGAGGAGAATATCAGATATGTAGTGAAGAGGAGAATATCAGATATGTAGAGAAGAGGAGAATATCAGATGAGTAACAGATATGTAGAGAAGAGGAGAATATCAGATATGTAGTGAAGAGGAGAATATCAGATATGTAGTGAAGAGGAGAATATCAGATATGTAGAGAAGAGGAGAATATCAGATATGTAGTGAAGAGGAGAATATCAGATATGTAGTGAAGAGGAGAATATCAGATATGTAGAGAAGAGGAGAATATCAGATGAGTAACAGATATGTAGAGAAGAGGAGAATATCAGATATGTAGTGAAGAGGAGAATATCAGATATGTAGTGAAGAGGAGAATATCAGATATGTAGAGAAGAGGAGAATATCAGATATGTAGTGAAGAGGAGAATATCAGATATGTAGTGAAGAGGAGAATATCAGATATGTAGAGAAGAGGAGAATATCAGATGAGTAACAGATATGTAGAGAAGAGGAGAATATCAGATATGTAGTGAAGAGGAGAATATCAGATATGTAGTGAAGAGGAGAATATCAGATGAGTAACAGATATGTAGAGAAGAGGAGAATATCAGATGAGTAACAGATATGTAGAGAAGAGGAGAATATCAGATATGTAGTGAAGAGGAGAATATCAGATGAGTAACAGATATGTAGAGAAGAGGAGAATATCAGATGAGTAACAGATATGTAGAGAAGAGGAGAATATCAGATATGTAGAGAAGAGGAGAATATCAGATATGTAGTGAAGAGGAGAATATCAGATATGTAGAGAAGAGGAGAATATCAGCTGAGTAACAGATATGTAGAGAAGAGGAGAATATCAGATGAGTAACAGATATGTAGAGAAGAGGAGAATATCAGATGAGTAACAGATATGTAGAGAAGAGGAGAATATCAGATATGTAGAGAAGAGGAGAATATCAGATATGTAGAGAAGAGGAGAATATCAGATATGTAGTGAAGAGGAGAATATCAGATGAGTAACAGATATGTAGAGAAGAGGAGAATATCAGATGAGTAACAGATATGTAGAGAAGAGGAGAATATCAGATATGTAGAGAAGAGGAGAATATCAGATATGTAGAGAAGAGGAGAATATCAGATGAGTAACAGATATGTAGAGAAGAGGAGAATATCAGATATGTAGAGAAGAGGAGAATATCAGATATGTAGAGAAGAGGAGAATATCAGATGAGTAACAGATATGTAGAGAAGAGGAGAATATCAGCTGAGTAACAGATATGTAGAGAAGAGGAGAATATCAGATGATAACAGATATGTAGAGAAGAGGAGAATATCAGATATGTAGTGAAGAGGAGAATATCAGATAAGAAGAGGAGAATATCAGATATGTAGAGAAGAGGAGAATATCAGATATGTAGTGAAGAGGAGAATATCAGATATGTAGTGAAGAGGAGAATATCAGATATGTAGAGAAGAGGAGAATATCAGCTGAGTAACAGATATGTAGAGAAGAGGAGAATATCAGATATGTAGTGAAGAGGAGAATATCAGCTGAGTAACAGATATGTAGAGAAGAGGAGAATATCAGATATGTAGAGAAGAGGAGAATATCAGATATGTAGAGAAGAGGAGAATATCAGATATGTAGTGAAGAGGAGAATATCAGATATGTAGTGAAGAGGAGAATATCAGATATGTAGTGAAGAGGAGAATATCAGATATGTAGTGAAGAGGAGAATATCAGATGAGTAACAGATATGTAGAGAAGAGGAGAATATCAGATATGTAGTGAAGAGGAGAATATCAGATGAGTAACAGATATGTAGTGAAGAGGAGAATATCAGCTGAGTAACAGATATGTAGAGAAGAGGAGAATATCAGATGAGTAACAGATATGTAGAGAAGAGGAGAATATCAGATATGTAGTGAAGAGGAGAATATCAGATGAGTAACAGATATGTAGTGAAGAGGAGAATATCAGATATGTAGTGAAGAGGAGAATATCAGATATGTAGTGAAGAGTGGAGTTGATTCAGCAGCAGTGGATGTGTCTGGTATCTTACCTCATGCGTGCCAATAGTTCTTTGTATGATGGCTGGGTGGAGATATCTTCTTCAACACACACATCCCATACAGTCACACCAGTACATTATTAACTGGGATACATACAGTCACACCAATACATTATTACCTGGGATACATACAGTCACACCAATACATTATTACCTGGGATACATACAGTCACACCAATACATTATTACCTGGGATACATACAGTCACACCAATACATTATTACCTGGGATACATACAGTCACAATACAGTCAGTCACCAATACATTATTACCTGGGATACATACAGTCACACCAATACATTATTACCTGGGATACATACAGTCACATTATTACCAATACATTATTATTACCTGGGATACATACAGTCACTCCAATACATTATTAACTGGGATACATACAGTCACTCCAATACATTATTACCTGGGATACATACAGTCTCTCCAATACATTATTAACTGGGATACCTGGTGTCGACGCCCTGGGGTGTGAGCAGGTAGCAGCGCAGGCAGCTGTAAGACCCCGCCCCTTTACCTGAAGCGCCACCGCTCTCGCCATCAGAGTCACTCTCTGGGAGGGGCTTAATGATCTTCACAAAGGATTCTGGGAAGATACCTGTTCGATTGCTCACCGTGCCCTGAGAGAGAGAGGAAGTGAGAGAGAGGAAGTGAGAGAGAGAGAGAGAGAGAGAGAGAGAGGGGTGGATTAATAGAGAGGGGTGTATTAATAGAGAGGTGGTCTAATAGAGAGAGGTGGATGAAAAGAGAGGTGGATTAATATAGAGGTGGATTAATAGAGAGAGGTGGATTAATAGAGAGAGGTGGATTAATAGAGAGAGGTGGATTAATAGAGAGGTGGATTAATAGAGAGGGGGTCTAATAGAGAGAGGTGGATTAATAGAGAGGTGGTCTAATAGAGAGAGGTGGGTTAATAGAGAGAGGTGGATTAATAGAGAGGTGGATTAATAGAGAGAGGTGGATTAATAGAGAGGTGGTCTAATAGAGAGAGGTGGGTTAATAGAGAGAGGTGGATTAATAGAGAGGTGGATTAATATAGAGGTGGATTAATAGAGAGAGGTGGATTAATAGAGAGGTGGATTAATAGAGAGAAGTGGATTAATAGAGAGGTGGTCTAATAGAGAGAGGTGGGTTAATAGAGAGAGGTGGATTAATAGAGAGGTGGATTAATAGAGAGAGGTGGATTAATAGAGAGGGGTGGATTAATCGAGAGAGAGGAGGATTAATAGAGAGGGGTGGATTAACAGAGAGAGGTGGATTAATAGAGAGAGGTGGATTAATAGAGGTGGATTAATAGAGAGAGATGGATTAATAGAGAGGTGGATTAATAGAGAGGGGGTCTAATAGAGAGAGATGGATTAATAGAGAGGGGTGGATTAATAGAGAGAGATGGATTAATAGAGAGAGATGGATTAATAGAGAGAGGTAGATTAATAGAGAAAGGTGGATTAATAGAGAGGTGGTCTAATAGAGAGGTGGATTAATAGAGAGAGATGGATTAATAGAGAGAGATGGATTAATAGAGAGGGGGTCTAATAGAGAGAGATGGATTAATAGAGAGGGGGTCTAATAGAGAGAGATGGATTAATAGAGAGAGATGGATTAATAGAGAGAGGTAGATTAATAGAGAAAGGTGGATTAATAGAGAGGTGGTCTAATAGAGAGGTGGATTAATAGAGAGAGATGGATTAATAGAGAGAGATGGATTAATAGAGAGGGGGTCTAATAGAGAGAGATGGATTAATAGAGAGAGATGGATTAATAGAGAGAGATGGATTAATAGAGAGGGGTAGATTAATAGAGAGAGGTGGATTAATAGAGAGGGGTAGATTAACAGAGAGAGGTGGATTAATAGAGAGGGGTAGATTAATAGAGAGGTGGATTAATAGAGAGGTAGATTAATAGAGAGAGATGGATTAATAGAGAGAGATGGATTAATAGAGAGGGGGTCTAATAGAGAGAGATGGATTAATAGAGAGAGATGGATTAATAGAGAGAGATGGATTAATAGAGAGGGGTAGATTAATAGAGAGGTGGATTAATAGAGAGGGGGTCTAATAGAGAGAGATGGATTAATAGAGAGAGATGGATTAATAGAGAGAGGTGGATTAATAGAGAGGGGTAGATTAATAGAGAGGTGGATTAATAGAGAGGTAGATTAATAGAGAGAGATGGATTAATAGAGAGAGATGGATTAATAGAGAGAGATGGATTAATAGAGAGGGGGTCTAATAGAGAGAGATGGATTAATAGAGAGAGATGGATTAATAGAGAGGTGGATTAATAGAGAGAGATGGATTAATAGAGAGAGATGGATTAATAGAGAGGGGGTCTAATAGAGAGAGATGGATTAATAGAGAGAGGTGGATTAATAGAGAGGTAGATTAATAGAGAGATGGATTAATAGAGAGAGATGGATTAATAGAGAGAGATGGATTAATAGAGAGGGGGTCTAATAGAGAGAGATGGATTAATAGAGAGGGGGTCTAATAGAGAGAGATGGATTAATAGAGAGGGGGTCTAATAGAGAGAGATGGATTAATAGAGAGGTGGATTAATAGAGAGAGATGGATTAACAGAGAGAGATGGATTAATAGAGAGGGGGTCTAATAGAGAGAGATGGATTAATAGAGAGAGGTGGATTAATAGAGAGGTGGATTAATAGAGAGGTAGATTAATAGAGAGAGATGGATTAATAGAGAGAGATGGATTAATAGAGAGGGGGTCTAATAGAGAGAGATGGATTAATAGAGAGGGGGTCTAATAGAGAGAGATGGATTAATAGAGAGAGATGGATTAATAGAGAGAGATGGATTAATAGAGAGAGGTGGATTAATAGAGAGGTGGTCTAATAGAGAGGTGGATTAATAGAGAGAGATGGATTAATAGAGAGAGATGGATTAATAGAGAGAGATGGATTAATAGAGAGGTGGATTAATAGAGAGGTGGATTAATAGAGAGAGGTGGATTAATAGAGAGAGATGGATTAATAGAGAGAGATGGATTAATAGAGAGAGGTGGATTAATAGAGAGGGGTAGATTAATAGAGAGGTGGATTAATAGAGATGGGGTTAATAGAGAGAGATGGATTAATAGAGAGAGGTGGATAAATAGAGAGGGGTAGATTAATAGAGAGGTGGATTAATAGAGAGGTAGATTAATAGAGAGAGATGGATTAATAGAGAGAGATGGATTAATAGAGAGGTGGATTAATAGAGAGAGATGGATTAACAGAGAGAGATGGATTAATAGAGAGGGGGTCTAATAGAGAGAGATGGATTAATAGAGAGAGGTGGATTAATAGAGAGGTGGATTAATAGAGAGGTAGATTAATAGAGAGAGATGGATTAATAGAGAGAGATGGATTAATAGAGAGGGGGTCTAATAGAGAGAGATGGATTAATAGAGAGGGGGTCTAATAGAGAGAGATGGATTAATAGAGAGAGATGGATTAATAGAGAGAGATGGATTAATAGAGAGAGGTGGATTAATAGAGAGGTGGATTAATAGAGAGGTGGATTAATAGAGAGAGGTGGATTAATAGAGAGAGATGGATTAATAGAGAGAGATGGATTAATAGAGAGAGATGGATTAATAGAGAGAGGTGGATTAATAGAGAGAGGTGGATTAATAGAGAGAGGTGGATTAATAGAGAGAGGGCTGTAAAGTGTGAGTGTGTATAGAAGCAGTTTTACATAGGCTCAACATCATGACCTGGCTAATATCTCAGAAGTACTCAAGACACACATACAGAGATGGCCCATATGTGTGTGAGGCATTTTGAGTAAGGCTTGACCCCTGCTGACCCTTCTTCTCTTCACTTTACTCATCCCTCTCTCTCTGCATCATCTCTCTCTCTCTCTCTCTCTCTGCATCATCTCTCTCTCTCTCGCTCTCCTCTACCTCCACTCTCTCTCGCTCCTCTTCCCCCTCTCTCTCTCGCTCGCTCCTCTTCCCCCTCTCGCTCCTCTTCCCCCCTCTCTCTCGCTCGCTCCTCTTCCCCCTCTCTCTCGCTCGCTCCTCTTCCCCCTCTCTCTCTCGCTCGCTCCTCTTCCCCTCTCTCTCTCGCTCGCTCCTCTTCCCCCTATCTCGCTCTCTCTCTCCTCTCCCCCTTTCCCTCTTCCCTCTCTCTCTCTCTCCTCTTCCCCCTCTCTCCTCTTCCCCCTCTCTCTCTCTCGCTCTCTCCTCTTCCCCCTCTCTCTCTCTCTCTCTCTCCTCTTCCCCTCTCTCCTCTTCCTCCTTCTCTCCTCTTCCTCTTCCCCCTCTCTCTCTCTTCCCCCTCTCTCTCTCTCCCTCTCTCTCTCTTCCCCCTCTCCTCTTCCCTTCCTCTCTCTCTCTCTCCTCTTCCCCCTCTCCCTCTCCCCCTCTCTCCTCTTCCTTCCCTCTCTCTCCTCTTCCCCCTCTCCTCTTCCCTCTCCTCTTCCCCTCTCTCCTCTTCCCCTCTCTCTCTCCTCTCCTCTTCCCCCTCTCTCGCTCGCTCCTCTTCCCCCTATCTCGCTCTCTCCTCTTCCCCCTTTCTCCTCTTCCCTCTCTCTCTCTCTCTCCTCTTCCCCCTCTCTCTCTTCTCTCTCTCTCTCTCTCCTCTTCCCTCTCTCTCTCTCTCTCTCCCTCTCTCCCCTCTCTCTCTCCTCTTCCCCCTCTCTCTCTCCTCTTCCTCTCCCTCTCTCTCTCTCTCTCTCTCTCTCTCTCTCCTCTCTCTCTCTCTCTCTCTCTCTCTCTCTCTCCCCTCTCTCTCTCTCTCTCTCTCTCTCTCTCTCTCTCTCTCTCACCTCTCCCCCTCTCTCTCTCCTCTCTCCCCCCCTCTTCCCTCTTCCCCTTCTCTCTCTCTCTCTCCTCCTCTCTCTCACCTCTCTCCCCCTCTCTCTCACCTCTTCCCCCTCTCCCCCTCTCTCACCTCTCCCCTCTCTCTCACCTCTTCCCCCCTCTTTCACCTCTTCCCCCCTCTCTCTCACCTCTCCCCCTCTCTCTCACCTCTTCCCCCTCTCTCTCACCTCTTCCCCCTCTCTCTCACCTCTTCCCCCTCTCTCTCACCTCTTCCCCCTCTCTCTCACCTCTTCCCCCTCTCTCTCACCTCTTCCCCCTCTCTCTCACCTCTTCCCCCACTCTCTCTCACCTCTTCCCCCTCTTTCACCTCTTCCCCTGCCTCTCTCTCACCTCTTCCCCTGCCTCTCTCTCACCTCTTCCCCCTCTCTCTCACCTCTTCCCCTCTCTCTCACCTCTTCCCCCTCTCTCTCACCTCTTCCCCCTCTCTCTCACCTCTTCCCCCTCTCTCTCACCTCTTCCCCCTCTCTCTCACCTCTTCCCCCTCTCTCTCACCTCTTCCCCCTCTCTCTCACCTCTTCCCCCCTCTTTCACCTCTTCCCCTGCCTCTCTCTCACCTCTTCCCCTGCCTCTCTCTCACCTCTTCCCCTGCCTCTCTCTCACCTCTTCCCCTGCCTCTCTCTCACCTCTTCCCCTGCCTCTCTCTCACCTCTTCCCTGCCTCTCTCTCACCTCTTCCCTGCCTCTCTCACCTCTTCCCCCCTCTCTCTCTCTCTCCTCTTCCCTCTCTCTCCATTCCCTTTCAATTCAATTCAACTCAAGGGGCTTTATTGGCATGGGAAACATGTGTTAACATTGCCAAAGCAAGTGAGGTAGATAATATACAAAAGTGAAATAAACAATAGAAAATAACAGTAGACATTACATATACAGAAGTTTCAAAACAATAAAGACATTACAAATGTCATATTATGTATATATACAGTGTTGTAACAATGTACAAATGGTTAAAGTACACAAGGGAAAAAAATAAGCATAAATATGGGTTGTATTTACAATGGTGTTTGTTCTTCACTGGTTGCCCCTTTCTCTATCCACCCTCTTTCTCATTAACTCTCTAGTCTCTCTCTCTCTATCCACCCTCCCTCTCTCTCGCCACCCTCCCTCTCTCTCGCCACCCTCCCCCTCTCTCGCCACCCTCTTTCTCACTCATTCTCATTCTCTTCTCTCCCTCCACCCTCACTCCTAGTGCCCATCCATCTCCCTCCCTCCCTTCTCCAAACTCCACATCTCTCTCTCCTCCCACCGTTCCTCCTCATCCCTCCCCTCTATTCACTCCTCTCCTCTTCAATTTCTCCCTCCTCCATCCCTCCCCTCCTCTCCTCCATCCATCCCTCCCTCTCCTCCATCCCTCCCTCCCCTTCTCCTCCATCCCTCCTCCCTCCCTCCCTCTCCTCCCTCCCCTTCCTCCTCCTCCATCCATCCCTCCCTCCTCCTCCTCTATCCCTCCCTCCCTCTCCTCCATCCATCCCTCCCTCCTCCTCCTCCTCCTCCTCCTCTATCCATCCCCCTCTCCTCCTCCTCCTCCTCCCTCCATCCATCCCCTCCCTCTCCTCTTCCTCCTCCTCATCCCTCCCTCTCCTCCTCCTCCTCCTCCTCCTCCCTCCCTCATCCCTCCCTCTCCTCCATCTCCTCCATCCCTCCTCTCTCCTCCTCCATTCCTCCCTCTCCATCCCTCCACTCTATTCCTCCCTCTCCTCCATCTCTTCCACCTCCTCCATCCCACCCCTCCCTCTCCTCCTCCTCCTCTATCCCATCCCTCCCTCTCTTCCCTCCCTCCCTCCATCTCTTCCATCCCTCCCTCTCCTCCTCCATTCCTCCTCCATCCATCCCTCCCTCCCTCCTCCTCCTCCTCCTCTCCATCCATCCCTCCCTCTCCTCTCCCTCCCTCCCTCTCCTCTCTCCTCCTCCATCCCTTCCTCCTCCTCCTCCTCCCCTCCTCCATCCCTCCCTCCTCCTCCATTCCTCCCTCCCTCTCCTCCTCCCTTCCTCCCTCTCCATCCCTCCACTCTATTCCATCTCTTCCCCTCCCACCCTCCCTCCTCCCTCCATCCCTCCCTCTCCTCCTCCATCCCTCCTCCCTCTCCATCCCTCCACTCTATTCCTCCCACCCTCCCACCTCCCTCCCTCCCTCCTCCATCCCTCTCCTCCTCCCTCCTCCCTCTCCATCCCTCCACTATATTCCTCCCACCCTCCCATCCCTCCATCTCTTGCCTGCAGCTCACCTCCAGCCAGTCTGTGTTAACTCTCCTCAGAAGGAAGATCACCTCTCCAGCTTTCATACTCAGCTCCAGTCGTCCGCTCCCACTGAAGTCAAAGACCACCTGGGAACCACACACACACACGGAGGAGAACACACACACACGCGGAGGAGAACACAAACACGCCCGCAGCAGGCAGCGGACCAGGATCAACCGAGAGAAAGGGAGAGAAAGAGACAGACAGACAAAGAGAGAAGACTGAGAAACCGAACAGGTAAGAGTGACTCATTTTACTTGTCTGATGATGGAGTGTGTGAGAGAGAGAGAGAACGGGACAGCAATCCGCAGAAGACAAGAGGGAACAAGTGCCAGGGATGAGGGATGAGAGAAAGAAAGAGGGATCCCTGAAGGAGTACAGAGAAAGAGAGAACAGGACACTGGTGTGAGTCAGGGAGACGGGCACTGAAGGGATGAAACGGACCATAAGTGGTTTTGTTTGTGACTAGAGCAGATCTTCACAGTGCAGGAAATCACTTGACAACACTCCTACTCCTAATGCTGCACAACGCGTGGGATCGGACAGGCACACAGCTAAGAGAGACGAGAGAGAGCTGAGCGCTTAGCGAGTGGGCAAGTGTGAGTGCGTGTGTGAGTGCGTGTGTGAGGGCGTGTGTGTGTGAGTGCGTGTGTGTGTGAGTGCGTGTGTGAGGGTGTGCGTGTGAGGGCGTGTGTGTGTGCGTGTGTGAGTGCGTGTGTGTGTGTGAGTGCGTGTGTGCGTGTGTGTGTGAGTGCGTGTGTGTGTGTGAGTGCGTGTGTGAGTGCGTGTGTGTGAGTGCGTGTGTGAGTGCGTGTGTGAGAGCGTGTGTGCGTGTGTGAGTGCGTGTGTGCGTGCGTGCGTGAGTGCGTGCGTGCGCGGGTGGATGGGAGAGGAGAGATGCAGGGGGTGCGTAAAAGCGGACAAGTATAAAGTAAAAGATACACTTAAAAGGGTTAAAAGCAAGTCATGATAGTGTATTTTATAGTGTGGCTTTGAGCTGAGTCATGATAGTGTATTTTATAGTGTGGCTTTGAGCTGAGTCGTTATAGTGTATTTTATAGTGTGGCTTTGAGCTGAGTCGTGATAGTGTATTTTATAGTGTGGCTTTGAGCTGAGTCATGATTGTGTATTTTATAGTGTGGCTTTGAGCTGAGTCATGACAGTGTATTTTATAGTGTGGCTTTGAGCTGAGTCATGATAGTGTATTTTATAGTGTGGCTTTGAGCTGGGTCGTGATAGTGTATTTTATAGTGTGGCTTTGAGCTGAGTCATGATAGTGTATTTTATAGTGTGGCTTTGAGCTGAGTCATGGTAGTGTATTTTATAGTGTGGCTTTGAGCTGAGTCATGATAGTGTATTTTATAGTGTGGCTTTGAGCTGATCATGATAGTGTATTTTATAGTGCGGCTTTGAGCTGAGTCATGATAGTGTATTTTATAGTGTGGCTTTGAGCTGAGTCATGATAGTGTATTTTATAGTGCGGCTTTGAGCTAAGTCATGATAGTGTATTTTATAGTGTGGCTTTGAGCTGAGTCATGATAATGTATTTTATAGTGTGGCTTTGAGCTGAGTCATGATAATGTAGGACATGTGGTAAACCGGATAACACCTGTGCAGTCACTTTACACCCCTCCTTGGTATTTGACGGGCACTAATGAGAAACAATATGGTTCGTCCACACAACTGCCTGGTATTAAAGAGTAGTTAATCACCTGTTTAATGATGGTAGTAACAGAGTAGTTAATCACCTGTTTAATGATGGTAGTAACATAAAGAGTTACCACACCTTCAGCTCTTTCATCCTACATTAACAATACTAATGTATTGTGTGCGTGTGCGTGTGTGTGTGTTCCTACATTAGTATTACTGCTGTACTGCGCTAACAGGGCATCTGGGGATAGGTAATAAACAAACCTATTACAGATAAGAAGGACACACACATATACACACACATGCCTGCATGTGGACACACACACACATTGCTGAAGCTTTGCTCAGTCAAGTAGGAGATGGAGGGACAGGTGGAGTAAAGGTGAAGAGGAGGAGAGTGAAGGACACAGAGACAGATGATATCAAGACAAAGAGGAGAACTACAGACAGATGGAGAAGAGAGAGAGAGAGAGAGAGAGAGAGAGAGAAAGCAAAAAAGAGAGAGAGAGAAAGCGAAGAGAGAGAGAGAGAAAGCGAAAAGAGAGAGAGAAAGCAAAGAGAGAGAGAGAGAGAAAGAGAAAGAGAGAGAGAAAGCGAAAGAGAGAGAAAGCGAAGAGAGAGAAAGAGAGAGAGAGAGCGAAGAGAGAGAGAGAGCAGAGAGAGAGAAGAGAGAGAACGCGAAGTGAGAGAGGAGTGAGAGAGAGAGAGAGAGAGAGAGAGAGAGAGAGAGAGAGAGAGAGAGAGGTGTTAAGAGATGTTGAAGCAGTGGGAGTGTGAGGAGCAGTGTATGTGTGTGTGTGTGTGTGGGGGGGGCGAGACAAACCCTGTAGTATAGTATAATAGCTACTGTTGTACAGAGAGTGGTATCTGGAGCAGCCCAGGGCCACCTTCTTGTGCTACAGGCCCTTCATGTTTTTACATTTAGCTCAGTTGGTCAGTTTGTAGGATGTGGTGCCTAGTTGGAACACAATCCTGCGGTACCTGTGTCACTCCAGGAACAGGGTTGTCTACCCTGGTGTAGGGTAACATTCCCTTAGATGCTGATCTTGGGTCAGTTTTGCACCCTGGAGTACTGTACATACACTTTATATACAAAAAATGCTTAAATCACCCAACATCAGTGCCCGACCGAACTAATGCTCTTTTGGCTAAATGGAAGCAAGTCCCCTCAGCAATGTTCCAACATCTATTGGAAAGCCTTCCCAGAAGAGTGGAGGCTGCTGTAATAGGAAAGGGGAGACCATCTCCATATTAATGCCCATGATTTTGGAATGAGATGTTCAACGAGCAGGTGTCCACTTACTTTTGGACATTAGTGTATGCGATGCCTGATAACCTGACAATTGGTGCACCAATTCATTACAATCTGAGTGATCCTAGAGACATGCCGAATCTCTAGTGTGTGTGTGTGTGTGTGTGGGTGTGTGTGTGTGTGTGTGTGTGTGTGTGCGTGTGTGTACGTGTGTGTGTGTGAGCCAGTTTAATTGAGGCAGTATGTTACAGCAGCAGATTACCCAGACCCTGAGAACACACACTGACACGATTGTGCAGACAACAGTGTGCAGACACACACATTACCCAGATCCTGCTGTTTAGAATGCAGTACACCAAAAATGTATTGTTTGATTACAATGTCAAATTACTGCAGGGCTTAATGTGTGTGTGTGTGTGTGTGTGTGTGTGTGTGTGTGCGCATGAGCAACAAGCTCTCACAGTCTCACTGCAGAATTATTCATCCACATTCTCCAAATGTCATTTCTAAGTGTTTTTCTCCTGCTGCTCTGTATCGCTCCATTTCTCCAAAAGTCACATTTAGAAGTTAAGGGTTAAATTCAGTCACTCATTCTACTGGTTAAGGTAAGGGTTAAATTCAGTCACTCATTCTAAATGGTTAAGGTAAGGGTTAAATTCAGTCACTCATTCTAAATGGTTAAGGTAAGGGTTAAATTCAGTCACTCATTCTAAATGGTTAAGGTAAGGGTTAAATTCAGTCACTCATTCTAAATGGTTAAGGTAAGGGTTAAATTCAGTCACTCATTCTAAATGGTTAAGGTAAGGGTTAAATTCAGTCACTCATTCTAAATGGTTAAGGTAAGGGTTAAATTCAGTCACTCATTCTAAATGGTTAAGGTAAGGGTTACATTCAGTCACTCATTCTAAATGGTTAAGGTAAGGGTTAAATTCAGTCACTCATTCTAAATGGTTAAGGTTTGGGATGGGATGGGGTTAGAACCCCCCCACTGGGATTGAACACGCCACACACACACACACACACACACACACACACACACACACTTCCAGTGGTTAGAGCGTTGGGCCAGTAACCAAAAGGTTGCTGGATCGAATCCCCGAGCTGACAAGGTAAAAATCTGTCGTTCTGCCCCTGAACAAGGCAGTTAACCTACTGGGCGCCGAAGACGTGGATGTCGATTAAGGCAGCCCCCTGCACCTTTCTGAGTCAGAGGGGTTAAATGCAGAAGACACATTTCAGTTGAAGGCATTCAGTTGTATAACTGACTAGGTATCCCCCCCCCGTTTCCCCATCTGATCCAGAGTCATGAGACGACTTGATGCTCAAGTGCTCGTTTCCCCTAGTGACCTGTTTTGAAGGCATTTCCCAACGTCCTCAGGACATGGATAGAAGCCCAACTTCAAAGTCAATCTTGAACGACCTGGCTGGATAAGCAACATTCTCTCCCAATAAACACAGGGTATGGAAAAAGTTGAGATAGGAATCTCCTTAGCGCCCTCTCACACTCACTCACACAAACACACCCTCGTTAGTTGTTTCCCTCTCTCTCTCTCCAGCACTCTTTCTATCACTCCATCCTACAGTCTACAGTCAATCACGGACTACAAAAAGAAAAACCAGCCCCGTCGCGGACCACAATGTCTTGCTCCCAGACAAACTAAACAACTGCTTTGCTCGCTTTGAGGACAATACAGTGCCACTGACACGGCCCGCTACCAAAACCTGTGGGCTCTTCTTCACCGCGGCCAACGTGAGTAAAACATTTAAACGTGTTAACCCTCGCAAGGCTGCAGGCCCAGACGGCATCCCCAGCTGAGTCCTCAGAGCATGCGCAGACCAGCTGGCTGGTGTGTTTACGGACATATTTAATCAGCCTTATACCAGTCTGCTGTTCCCACATGCTTCAAGAGGGCCACCATTGGTCCTGTTCCCAAGAAAGCGAAGGTAACTGAGCTAAATGACTATCGCCCCGTAGCACTCACTTCCGTCATCGTGAAGTGCTTTGAGAGACTAGTCAAGGACCATATCACCTCCACCCTACCTGACACCCTAGACCCACTCCAATTTGCTTACCGCCCAAATAGGTCCACAGACGACGCAATCGCCATCACACTGCACACTGCCCTAACCCATCTGGACAAGAGAAATACCTATGTAAGAATGCTGTTCATTGACTACAGTTCAGCATTCAACACCATAGTAACCTCCAAACTCGTCTTTAAGCTTGAGACCCTGGGTCTCGACCCCGCCCTGTGCAACTGGGTACTGGACTTCCTGACGGGCCGCCCCCAAGTGGTGAGGGTAGGTAACAACATCTCCACCCCGCTGATCCTCAACACTGGGGCCCCACAAGGGTGCGTTCTGAGCCCTCTCCTGTACTCCCTGTTCACCCACGACTGCGTGGCCATGCACGCCTTCAACTCAATCATCAAGTTTGCAGACGACACAACAGTGGTAGGCTTGATTACCAACAACGACAAGACGGCCTACAGGGAGGAGGTGAGGGCCTCGGAGTGTGGTGTCAGGAAAATAACCTCACACTCAATGATAACAAAACAAAGGAGATGATCGTGGACTTCAGGAAACAGCAGAGGGAGCAGCCCCCTATCCACATGGACGGGACAGTAGTGGAGAGGGTGGAAAGTTTTAAGTTCCTCGGCGTACACATCACGGACAAACTGAAATGGTCCACCCACACAGACAGCGGGGTGAAGAAGGCGTGGCTTGTCACCAAAAACACCCACAAACTTTTACAGATGCACAATGGAGAGCATCCTGTCGGGCTGTATCACCGCCTGGAACGGCAACTGCTCTGCCCATAACCGTAAGGCTCTCCAGAGGGTAGTGAGGTCTGCACAACGCATCACCGGGGGCAAACTACCTGCCCTCCAGGACACCTACACCACCCGATGTCACAAGAAGGCCATAAAGATCATCAAGGACAACAACCACCTGAGCCACTGCCTGTTCACACCACTACCATCCAGAAGGCGAGGTCAGTACAGGTGCATCAAAGCTGGGACTGAGAGACTGAAAAACAGCTTCTATCTCAAAGACTATTAAACAGCCATCACTAACATTGAGTGGCTGCTGCCAACATACTGACTAAACTCCAGCCACTTTAATAATGGAAAAATGTATGTAATAAATATACCACTAGCCACTTTAATCAATGCCACTTTATATAATGTTTAAATACCCTACATTACTCATCTCATATGTATATACTGTACTCTATACCATCTACTGCATCTTGCCTTTGCCGTTCGGCCATCACTCATTCATATATTTATATGTACATATTCTTATTCATTCCTTTACACTTGTGTGTAAAAGGTAGTTGTTGTGAATTTGTTATATTACTCATTGGTTATTACTGCATGGTCGGAACAAGAAGCACAAGCATGTCGCTACACTCGCATTAACATCTGCTAACCATGTGTATGTGACAAATAAAATGTGATTTGATTTGATATCCCTACTCTTTCTCCATCTTTCCCCTCTCTCTCTCTCTTTCTAAATCACACATTCAATCTTTTCCGCTCCCCTTTTCTCTCTCACCCCTTCCCCCTCTCTCACCCCATCCCCCTCTCTGTCAGCCCTTCACCCCTCTCTCTCCATCTCTCTCACCCCTTCCCCCTCTCTCTCCATCTCTCTCACCCCTTCCCCCTCTCTCTGCCCATCCCCCTCTCTGTCAGACTCTCTCCCCATCTCTCTCACCCCTTCTCCATCTCTCTCACCCCTTCTCCATCTCTCACCCCTTCCCCTCTCTCTCCATCTCTCTCACCCCTCCCCCTCTCTCCATCTCTCTCACCCCCCCCCCCCCTCTCTCCATCTCTCCATCTCTCCCCCCCCCCCTCTCTCCATCTCTCTCACCCCTCCCCCTCTCTCCATCTCTCTCACCCCTCCCCCTCTCTGTCCCCTCCCCCCTCTCTCCATCTCTCTCACCCCTCACCCCTCCCCCTCTCTCCATCTCTCTCACCCCTCCCTCTCTCTCATCCCCCCTCTGTCAGCCTCTCTCTCCATCTCTCTCACCCCTTCCCTCTCTCTCCATCTCTCTCACCCCTTCCCCCTCTCTCTGCCCATCCCCCTCTCTGTCAGCCTCTCTCTCCATCTCTCTCACCCCTTCCCCCTCTCTCTCCATCTCTCACCCCTTCTCCCCCTCTCTCTCCATCTCTCACCCCTTCCCTCTCTCTCTCCATCTCTCACCCCTTCCCTCTCTCTCCATCTCTTACCCCTTCCCCCCCTCTTTCTCACCCCTCCCCCCTCTCTCCATCTCTCACCCCTTCCCCCTTTCTCCATCTCTCTCACCCCTTCCCCCTCCCCTCCCCCCTCTGTCAGCCCTTCACCCCTCTCTCTCCATCTCTCTCACCCCTTCCCCCTCTCATCCCCCTCTCTGTCAGCCCTTCCCCCTCTCTCATCTCTCACCCCTTCCCCCTCTCTCCATCTCTCTCACCCCTTCCTCCTCTCTCTCCATCTCTCTCTCCCCTTCCCCCCCTCTCTCTGCCCATCCCCTCTCTCTGTCAGCCCTTCACCCCTCTCTCTCTCATCCGTCTCTCACCCCCCTCTCTCTCCCCATCCCCCCTCTCTCGTCTCTCTCCCCCCCCTCCTCTCTCTCCATCTCTCACCCCTTCCCCCTCTCTCTCCATCTCTCTCACCCCTTCCCCCTCTCCCTCTCTTTCATCTCTCTCAGCCCTTCCCCCTCTCTCTCCATCTCTCTCACCCCTTCCCCCTCTCTCTGCCCATCCCCTCTCTGTCAGCCCTCACCCCTTCCCCCTCTCTCTCCATCCCCTCTCTCACCCCTTCACTCCTCTCTCTCCATCTCTCTCACCCCTTCCCCCTCGCTCTCCATCTCTCTCACCCCTTCCCCCTCTCTCTCCGTCGCTCTCACCCCTTCCCCCTCTCCCTCCATTATCTATTCATCAATCTCTGTGTAAATCAGTGTGGAACAGTGTACCACACACAGATGAATTACAGAGAGATGATATTATCTGCTATTAACATAGGAGTTTACTGTAGAGTGTGATTGGGGATCTATATTTAGCAGAGAAGATCAGAAAAGGTGAGTGTGTGATACACTGTGAAACACACACACAGTGAGATTTTGAATGAGTGTGTGTGGGTTTTACTTCGATGAGAATGATGATGATGAGGCATACGGGCACAGCACACACACCTGGTTCATCCAAGTCCATACCTGTCACACTTCAAAAGACCCCCACACACACACGCACACACACACACACACCACCCCTCAACCAACCAACCCCCCCACACACACACACACACCAACCAACCCCTCCCCCACACCCACCCACCCACCAAACAACCAACCCCTCGCCCCCACCCACCCACCCACCCACCCACCCACCAAACAACCAACCCCTCGCCCACACCCACCCACCAACCAACCCCTCCCCCACACCCACCCACCCCCAACCAACCAACCCCTCGCCCACACCCACCCACCCACCAAACAACCAACCCCTCGCCCACACACCCACCCACCCACCCACCCACCAAACAACCAACCCTCGCCCACACCCACCCACTAAAGTAGTGCACCTAATCCAACTATAGACACATATAGACCTGCCTTATGGGCCCTGGTCTAAAGTAGTGCACAAGGGAATCGGGTGCCAGTCTAGGGGGTGCCGAATCAAACTATAGAAATGTGGCCCAAGGGTCACGTAGACCTGCGATCTAGATTCAGCTTCCCCAGAAGACTGATTAACACCTGGTCTAACTATAGAGTCATGGCTCTAGGGTTAAGGAGACAGGGGATATCAGTAGACCTAGTGGACTAGGGTTAGAGTCAGTGGCTAACTAGAGTCATGGCTCTAGGGTTAAGGAGACAGGGGATAGTGTCAGACTAGACCTAGTGGTCTAACTATAGAGTCATGGCTCTAGGGTTAAGGAGACAGGGGGATAGTGTCAGACTAGACCTAGTGGTCTAACTATAGAGTCATGGCTCTAGGGTTAAGGAGCCAGGGGGATAGTGTCAGACTAGACCTAGTGGTCTAACTATAGAGTCATGGCTCTAGGGTTAAGGAGACAGGGGGATAGTGTCAGACCATACCTAGTGGTCTAACTATAGAGTCATGGAGATCTAGGGTGCCTTATGGGACCTGGTCTAAAGTAGTGCATCTAATCTAACTATAGACACATATAGACCTGCCTTATGGGCCCTGGTCTAAAGTAGTGCACCTAGTCTAGATATAGACACATGGAGAACAGGAGGGACTGATTAAAACCTGATCTAACAATATAGCTATGGCCCTAGGGTCACCTCACCAATGGGAGGAGTCACACGTTCCAATTACACTCTTAACGACCCATAACTTAATGAATGCATTCAGCTCGTTTAACACAGCTAGCCAATAGGGAGGGAGTTTTTTTTGTTTTGTCTTAATTGGATGACCCACTTCATGGTTGGCTTGGGTGAAGTGAAGGATCATGGGAGGATATAAATGGTGCCCTTGAGGAGGAGGGCACCTGAGCGGCTGGTTGGGGTGTTTGTGTGTGTGTGTGTGTGTCCTGTCCTGTCCCCACTTAAATAGTTAATAACCAAACTGTGCCATTGACACAGCAACCAAATCTAGAGGCATTCTGCCAAAAATGAAACTTCATTCAAGACATCAAGACATGACTACACCTGAACACAACTCTCTCCCTCTGTCATCTTTTGCACTGTCAAAGACAAAAGACAAACCTCACCACTTTCTCACCTTCTTACTCTGACTACGACTGGCTTAGCTAACGCTAGCTACTAGTGCATCCCTATGGCCCATCGCCTCAACTGGGTAACAACGCTAACATTAGCTAGCGCATCCCTATGGCTCATTGCCTGTAGCGCTAATGCTAAACTGGACAACACAAGTCAAATGTGTGATTAGTGCCATCCATCTCCACGTCGGGTCATTGACCATAGTTTAGATTACATCTAATGGACACTTCAGTTCACATGACCAAACGTAGATAACAGTCTGAAGCACTCAACCACACACACGCACATACGCACAGTGCTGAGAGGGATGGATAAACTATAATAACTATGGTGTGGGCAGAGAGGACTGTGAGTTTACAGTTCTCTGTACTGTGTGTGACAGGAAGGGGAGGGGAGAATGTGTGTGTGTGTGTGTGACCATGTGTGTGTGTGTGTGTGTGTGTGTGTGTGTTGTGAAGCTTTAAAAGGGGAGTGGAGAGAATATGTGTGTGAGAGATGCAGTACGTTTGACCATGTCCCAAGCTAAAGTACTGGTCTCCTTTAACTGTGGTTAGTGAAGCTTTAAAACTGAGTGATACGACACACACACACACACACACACACACACACACACACACACACACACACCTTATTTAAACAACAAGCTCTCACAGTCTTACTGTAGACATCCAAACCCTTGTCCATAAATGTCAAATTTAGAAAGTTAAGTTTAGGCAATAATTCCCAATGGTTAAAGGATAGGGTTAAGGGTTAAGGGGTTAAAACTAAAATAAATATACAAGGTCCTATCACTGGGATTGAACACGTGACCCTCGGAGCCGCCCGTCCGCCATCCCCGCCCACAACGCCATAGCAAAACCCAAGACAACTTGATGGTAATAGCGCTCACCGTTGCCCCTAGTGGACAGCTTTGAAGTCATCTGTTTTCTTTACGTCCTGCTAAACCTGGATGGTCTAATTTGGCAGTGGATCTTGTGTGACCTGGCTGTATATAACCTATAGGGGGATTTCAAACGACCACTGACGGCCACTTTAGACCTGGTCCTCGAGAGTAGACACACACACACACACACTCTAAACAAGGTCACCCAAACACACCCACTAAACTATCCCCACCCTCACACACACACCCACTAACCTATCCCCACCCTCACACACACAACACACCCACTAACCTATCCCCACCCTCACACACACACACACCCACTAACCTATCCCCACCCTCACACACACACCCACTAACCTATCCCCACCCCTCACACACACACACACTAACCTATCCCCACTCTCACACACATGCACTAACCTATCCCCACCCTCACACACACACACACCCACTAACCTATCCCCACCCTCACACACACCCCTTATCTCCCTCCCCAGTCCAGTTAAGACGGCAGTAGAATTTAAATGGTGTTTTTCCTCTCTATCTCTCTGGCATGACCAGAATGAGAACAGGGGGACTGACAAACCTCTCCCAGGAATGAGAAGGATGGGGGGAGAGAGAGAGGAGAAAGACAAACCTCTCCCAAGGAAAGATGACGGGAGCGAGAAAAGAAAGAAAGACAAACCTCTCCCAAGGAAAGATGACGGGGAGCAGAGGATGGAGAGGAGGAGAGAAAGACAAACCTCTCCCGTGACAGAGGATGGACAAATGGAAAGATGAGAGAGAGAGAGAGGAGAAAGACAAACCTCTCCCAAGGAAAGATGACGGGAGCGAGAGGAGAGAGGAGAGAGATGGATGGAAAGTGAGAGAGAGATGAAAGACCTCTCCCAAGGAAAGAGACGGGGAGCGAGAGAGAGAGAGGAGAAAGACAAACCTCTCCCAAGGAAAGATGACGGGAGCGAGACGGGAGCGAGAGAGAGGAGAAAGACAAACCTCTCCCAAGGAAAGATGACGGGAGCGAGGAGAGCGTGACAGAGGATGGAGAGAGAGAGAGGAGAAAGACAAACCTCTCCCAAGGAAAGATGACGGGAGCGAGAGGAGAGAGAGAGGAGAAAGACAAACCTCTCCCAAGGAAAGATGACGGGAGCGAGAGGAGAGAGCGTGACAGAGGATGGATGGAAAGAGAGGAGAGAGAGAGAGGTGAAAGACAAACCTCTCCCAAGGAAAGATGACGGGAGCGAGAGGAGAGAGAGAGGAGAAAGACAAACCTCTCCCAAGGAAAGATGACGGGAGCGAGAGGAGAGGAGAAAGACAAACCTCTCCCAAGGAAAGATGACGGGAGCGAGAGGAGAGGAGAAAGACAAACCTCTCCCAAGGAAAGATGACGGGAGCGAGAGGAGAGGAGAAAGACAAACCTCTCCCAAGGAAAGATGACGGGAGCGAGAGGAGAAAGAGAAAGACAAACCTCTCCCAAGGAAAGATGACGGGAGAGGAGAGAGCGTGACAGAGGATGGATGGAAAGAGAGGAGAGAGAGAGAGGAGAAAGACAAACCTCTCCCAAGGAAAGATGACGGGAGCGAGAGGAGAGGAGAAAGACAAACCTCTCCCAAGGAAAGATGACGGGAGCGAGGGATGAAGGTAGCCTTGGAAAGAGACATGAAAGGATGGAGGGGGAGTTCTTTTTTAAATGCTAAAATATGATAAAGTGAGGGAGAAAATGAAGGAGAGAGCATGACAGAGGATGGATGGAAAGAGTGGAGAGAGAGAGGAGAAAGACAGTAATGGGAGAGGATTAAAGGAGCAAAACAGAATGAGAAACCACTCTCAGAGGCAACGGAGTCACTGACTCAGGGGGGTGGAGAAACAACCTCTGTTTAACCCCGTTAATGACTCCATTAGGTCCTTTCCAGTCACAAATAGATCTATAGAGAGACTAGTCAATTCTTCAGCTAGAAACCAAACAGATCTACACTACCGGTCAAACGGTTTAGAATACCTACTCATTCAAGGGTTTTTCTTGATTTTTACTATTTTCTACCTTGTAGAATAATAGTGAAGACATCAAAACTATGAAATGACACATATTGAATCATGTTGTAATCCAAAAAAATGCCAGAAGTGTGCTAAGCTGTCATCAAGGCAAAGGGTGGCTGTGGAAGAATCTCAAATATAAAATATATTTTGATTTGTTTAACACTTTATTGGTTACTACATGAATCCATGTGTTATTTCATAGTTTTAAAGTCTCTAACGTCTTCTACACTGTAGAAAATAGTACAAATAAAGAAAAACACTTAAATGACTAGGTGTTCTAAAACTTTGGACCAGTAGTGTATGTTGATGTATATCTACAATGTTTTGTGTAATTCCCACCTGATTGTGTGTTGTGTGTGTGTGGAGGGGCTGTCCTTCATATGACCCTGTACTGTGGTTACTTCAAACAACATGCTAACTGTCATGGATCACAATGTTACATGGTTGCTTGTTTATGTGGTGGTTATGGTAACATGTTGCGTTATCCTGACAGGGTTTGGGTTGTGTGGGTAAGCGTGAAGACCGTAACCAAAGCAACAGTTTTACAGTATTGTAGGCCTACCTCAGCTCGATAGATGAGAGATAGAGAGAGATAGAGAGAGAGAGAGAGAGAGAGAGAGCGAGAGAGAGAGAGAGAGAGAGAGATAGAGAGGAGAGAGAGAGAGAGCGAGAGAGAGAGCGAGAGAGACAGAGCGAGAGAGAGAGAGCGAGAGAGAGAGAGAGAGAGAGAGAGAGAGAGAGAGAGAGAGATAGAGAGATAGAGAGAGAGATAGAGAGAGATTGAAACAGAAGGTTAAGAGGAAAAAGAGAAGTACTGCATCCCTACCTCAGCTCTGGGGAGGAGAAGACATCTGTCTGGTTGGTTTTAACTGTCTTCCTGGAGAGAGAGGGGGAGAGAGGGGGAGGGAGAGAGAGAGGGGGAGAGGGGGAGAGAGGGGGAGAGAGAGAGGGAGAGAGAGAGGGAGGGGGAGGAGGAGAGAGGGGGGAGAGGGGGAGAGAGGAGAGAGGGGAGAGAGGAGAGAGAGAGGAGAGAGAGAGAGGAGAGAGGAGAGTCAGAGATGACCGTTTAGAAAATGTGAAAAAAACCCTGCGGTGAGTGAGGTCAGTCCAAAGAGGAAATAGAGAGAGTCCTAGTTTACATCACTTCCTGTTGAGAGAGTCCCTAATTAGCACATAACATGTCCTTAGTTACCACATCTCCTAACGGGGAACTCTGACAGCATCCCAAACAGCACCCTATTCCCTAAACAGTGCACTATGGGCCCTGGTCTAAAGTAGTGCACTATATAGGGAATAGGGTGCCATTTGGGACTCAACCCGTGACAAGAGAGAGCAACACATCAGAGAAGTGAACATTAGAGGAAACAACAGTGGCCACCAACTCTCTGTTACAGGGCTAAGTGAAGGCGGTTCAGAGGTCAAGCAGTCTCAGTCATGGGTGGTGCCCAGAAAGTGGAAGAAGTAAGAGTTCTATTCATGTGAGACTGTGGTGCAGTGAACTCTGAATGAGTCAACGGTATAAAAGAAGTATGGAGGGAGCAAGTTGTTTTGGGGGAGTAGTAGCTGACTGCTAAAGAGTCCCAGAGTTACAGGAAGTAGCAGCAGTAGTGACACGTTGAAACAGTATTACTGTGGTATTATATTTAAGCAATAAGGCCCAAAGGGGTGTGGTATACGGCCAATATACCACGGCTAAGAGCTGTTCTTAGCATGACGCAACACGGAGTGCCTGGATACAGCCCTTAGCCGTGGTATATTGCCCATATACTACAAACCCCTGAGGTGCCTTACTGCTGTTATAACCTGGTTACCAGCGTAATTAGAGCGGTAAAACTAAATGATAGCTTACACTCTACGTGTAGGGGGCCGGAGGCGACGCAGGGCTCGTGGTTGGTGCTGACTGTCTGACTCAGTCTGGTAGAAAAACATCCTGATGTCGTCATCCAATAGAACCCAGGTAGGCAGGCCCAGCAATCTCTAGGGGGAGAGAGGAGGAGAGAGAGCGAGAGAGAGACACACAGTGGTGGAGCAACATTGTGACATGAGAAAAAGCCCTGGCTAAATTAGGAGATCACTCATTGCCCTTTCAATCTGCAGATACACACTGAGTGGACAAAACATTAAGAACACCTTCCTAATATTGAGTTGCACCCTCTTTTGCCCTCAGAACAGCCTCAGTTCATCAGGACATGGACTCTACAAGGTGTTGACAGCGTTCCACAGGGATGCTGGTCCATGTTGACTCAATGCTTCCCACACTTGTGTCAAGTTGACTGGATGTCCTTTTGGTGGTGGACCATTCTTGATACACACAGGACACTGTTGAGCGTGAACAACCCAGCAGCGTTGCAGTTCTTGACACAAACCAGTGTGCCTGGCTCATAATACTGTACCCCGTTCAAAGGAACGTAAATCTTCTGTCTTGCCCATAATCACTCTGAATGACACACATACACAATCCATGTCTCAATTTGTCTCAAGGCTTAAAAATCCTTCTTTAACCCGTCTCCTCCCCTCCCCTTCATGTTTAACCTGTCTCCTCCCCTTCATCTTTAACCCGTCTCCTCCCCTTCATCTTTAACCCGTCTCCTCCCCTTCATATTTAACCCGTCTCCTCACCTTCACCGTTAACCCGTCTCCTCCCCTTCACCTTTAACCCGTCTCCTCCCCTTCACCGTTAACCCGTCTCCTCCCCTTCACCTTTAACCCGTCTCCTCCCCTTCACCTTTAACCCGTCTCCTCCCCTTCACCTTTAACCCGTCTCCTCCCCTTCACCTTTAACCCGTCTCCTCCCCTTCACCTTTAACCCGTCTCCTCCCCTTCACCTTTAACCCGTCTCCTCCAATTCACCTTTAACCCGTCTCCTCCCCTTCACCTTTAACCCGTCTCCTCCCCTTCACCTTTAACCCGTCTCCTCCCCTTCACCTTTAACCCGTCTCCTCCCCTTCACCTTTAACCCGTCTCCTCCCCTTCACCTTTAACCCGTCTCCTCCCCTTCACCTTTAACCCGTCTCCTCCCCTTCACCTTTAACCCGTCTCCTCCCCTTCACCTTTAACCCAGTCTCCTCCCCTTCACCCGTCTCCTCCCCTTCACCCGTCTCCTCCCCTTCACCTTTAACCCGTCTCCTCCCCTTCACCTTTAACCCGTCTCCTCCCCTTCACCTTTAACCCGTCTCCTCCCCTTCACCTTTAACCCGTCTCCTCCCCTTCACCTTTAACCCGTCTCCTCCCCTTCACCTTTAACCCGTCTCCTCCCCTTCACCTTTAACCCGTCTCCTCCCCTTCACCTTTAACCCGTCTCCTCCCCTTCACCTTTAACCCTGTCTCCTCCCCTTCACCTTTAACCCTGTCTCCTCCCCTTCACCTTAACCCTGTCTCCTCCCCTTCACCTTTAACCCTGTCTCCTCCCCTTCACCCGTCTCCTCCCCTTCACCTTTAACCCGTCTCCTCCCCTTCACCTTTAACCCGTCTCCTCCCCTTCACCTTTAACCCGTCTCCTCCCCTTCACCTTTAACCCATCTCCTCCCCCTCCCCTTCACCCGTCTCCTCCCCTTCACCTTTAACCCGTCTCCTCCCCTTCACCTTTAACCCGTCTCCTCCCCTTCACCTTTAACCCGTCTCCTCCCCTTCACCTTTAACCCTGTCTCCTCCCCTTCACCTTTAACCCTGTCTCCTCCCCTTCACCCGTCTCCTCCCCTTCACCTTTAACCCGTCTCCTCCCCTTCACCTTTAACCCGTCTCCTCCCCTTCACCTTTAACCCGTCTCCTCCCCTTCACCTTTAACCCATCTCCTCCCCCTCCCCTTCACCCGTCTCCTCCCCTTCACCTTTAACCCGTCTCCTCCCCTTCACCTTTAACCCGTCTCCTCCCCTTCACCTTTAACCCGTCTCCTCCCCTTCACCTTTAACCCGTCTCCTCCCCTTCACCTTTAACCCGTCTCCTCCCCTTCACCTTTAACCCGTCTCCTCCCCTTCACCTTTAACCCGTCTCCTCCCCTTCACCTTTAACCCGTCTCCTCCCCTTCATCTTTAACTTGTCTCCTCCCCTTCATCTACACTGACTGAAGTGGATTTAACAGGTGACATCAATAGGGGATCATAGTTTCCACTCGGTGTATACTCTCCGTATGACTTACCTTCATATAAGTGTTGAGTTCTGGAATTCTATTCTCTGCAATCTCCTTCTTATTGCCAATGAACACTTTACCTAGAGACACAAAGACACACACCATAGAAAGTCTCCCAACGTTTTCCCCTCCAACAAGACCAACCAATAACTAAAACTCTTCCTTTCTGGAAATCGATCAATCCGAAATAACTCATTTCAAGGTTGACAGTATTGCCTTTGGGTGGTTGCATAAATATCAACAACATAATGACATTTTAATTGCATTTCTCATCAGAGTTGATGATATGTTAATGAAACAGGCCACAGATGTAGGATCTTCATTTGATCACTCTTTTGTCACTGCAAATTTTCATGCACAGCAGGGAATGAAACCTTGTAGTGTATTCGAGGTTTAAAAAGGCCTCTAAAGTTAGTAACTTTCCCTTTAATATGTCACACTTGATTTTCCCTAAATGAAAAATGTATCAAAACCTACAAAAATGTCCATGAATCATAATCCACATTATAACTCACATTTGTCGTTGCTGCAGGACTATTTTGCTACTGTAGTAAACTGGCTCAAATTAAGAGTCCACATCTGTAGCATGTGTTCCATATGACACCCTATTTCCCATATAGCCACTATGGGTCCTGGTCTAAAGAAGTGCACTACATAGGGAAATAGGGTGCCATTAAATAGGGTGCCCTTGAGACACAGACTGACGGTACGATACAAATAAACAAAGACTGTAGTTGAATGACTGTCCAACCAACAGCTATCTGAGATACGCAGAACATGCACACACACACACACACACACACAGCTACAGTACAACTAGGCCCAACTGAATGTCAC